>NW_026919667.1:0-158857 GCF_032062105.1 Saccostrea cuccullata
ATAAGATTTTGATTGAGATTTTCATTAAAAGATAATGATTTACCACAATCTGTAAAAAGACATTGAACATTAAAGACTTAAAAAATCGGCTTTTGGCCCCTTAACGGCCCCTAATTGTAGGAATCAGCCCTTTTTCTTCATGTCATCTAAAAGCTCTTAGGATTTCGATCACTTTTTGTTCAACAACTGTTAAGAAATTCTTTTCGTTTTTTGAGCTATTAGCAAAAGAAATATTTAGGGGCCAACTCTTCAACTCCTTAATGGGGACGTTTAGCAAAAAATGAAAGGTTGCATATGTTCAGAACATTATTTAGAACATCCTTTGTTCAATATTGCTTCTCAAAATATTTCTGCCTTTCGAGATACAAAGCATCAAAGATTTTGCATTCTGGCCCCTTGTGGCCCCTAATTATTTAACATACGACATTAAAATTATAATATATAATTGTAGATTGTTGAGATAAACATCTTTGCTTCAGTAACATATTACAAAATATTAACTAATAAAGAGTTATAGATCGAAGACTTTTGGCCCCTCTTGGCCCCTTTATTCGAGTGCCCAGCCCCTTTTTCATGATCTCATCGTACAGCTCTTAAGATTTTGAACATTTTTTGTTCAACAATTAATCAGAAATTCTTTTTCGTTTTTGAGCTATTAGCAAAAGAAATATTTAGGGGCCAACCCTTCAACTCCTTAATGGGGACGTTTAGCAAAAAATGAAAGGTTGCATATTGTTTAGAACATTATTTTGAACAACTTTTGTTCAATATTGCTTATCAAAATATTTCTGCCTTTCGAGATATAAAGCATCAAAGATTTAGCATTTTGGCCCCTTGTGGCCCCTAATTATATACCATACGACATAAAAATCATAATATATAGTTGTAGATGGTTGAGATAAACATCTTTGCTTCAGAAATGTATTACAAAATATTAACTAATAAAGAGTTATCGATTGAAGACTTTTGGCCCCTCTTGGCCCCTAATTCGAGTGCCCAGCCCCTTTTTCAGGATCTCATCTTAAAGATCTTAGAATTTTAAACATTTTTTGGTCAACAACTATTCAGAAATTCTTTTTCGTTTTTGAGCTATTAGCAAAAGAAATATTTAGGGGCCAACCCTTCAACTCCTTAATGGGGACGTTTAGCAAAAAATGAAAAGTTGCATATTGTTCAGAACATTATTTTGAACATCTTTTGTTCAATATTGCTTATCAAAATATTTCTGCCTTTCGAGATATAAAGCGTCAAAGATTTAGCATTCTGGCCCCTTGTGGCCCCTAATTATGTAACATACGACATAAAAATCATAATATATAGTTGTAGATCGTTGAGATAAACATCTTTGCTTCAGTAACATATTACAAAATATTAACTAATAAAGAGTTATCGATTGAAGACTTTTGGCCCCTCTTGGCCCCTAATTCGAGTGCCCAGCCCCTTTTTCATGATCTCATCGTACAGCTCTTAAGATTTTGAACATTTTTTGTTCAACAATTAATCAGAAATTCTTTTTCGTTTTTGAGCTATTAGCAAAAGAAATATTTAGGGGCCAACCCTTCAACTCCTTAATGGGGATGTTTAGCAAAAAATGAAAGGTTGCATATTGTTTAGAACATTAATTTGAACATCTTTTGTTCAATATTACTTATCAAAATATTTCTCACTCTTGAGATATAAAGCGTCAAAGATTTAGCATTCTGGCCCCTTGTGGCCCCTAATTATGTAACATACGACATTAAAATTATAATATATAGTTGTAGATCGTTGAGATAAACATTTTTGCTTCAGTAATGTATTACAAAATATTGACTGTTACAGAGTTATCGTATAAAGACTTTTGGCCTCTGTCGGCCCCTAATGTGATGAGTCAGCACTTTTTTCTTGATATCATATTAAAGATCTTGTCATTCTGCACAAATATTGCTCAGTATGTTTTAACAAAATAATTATACTTTAAAAGATATGATGGAAAATGTCTCAAAATTTCAGTCATGATTCATGTCCTAATTTTTGACCCCTACCGAGCTTCCATACTAAGCACTTCCGGAATATTTGAAAGTATAGGTGCAAAACTATAATATGTTGTCTATCAGTCCTGAAAAGGACAGCATTCTAGCTTTTGTCGTTTTTGAGTTTTTGTCCGGACAAAATGGTCACTAAAAATTCGATTAAAGGGCGATAACTTCCGACCGGAAGTGATTTTTCGGAAAATAAAAAAAAAGTATCAGGTTTAGTTCATGATACATCATTCCTGAAAATTTCAAGGCAATCCATTCAAGCATCTCTGAGAAATCGTCTGCACAAAAATGTGTAAAGAAAAAAATAATAATAATAACTAGAGCAAAGCTCGTTGCAAAGCAACGAGTAGGTCTTCCGTCCTGTTTGACCGGAAGTAGCTTTCATTTTTAACAGAAATGAGAAATAACGCCAAAAATGGTTTGAATCCTCTAAATCCATGTTAATTAATGCAAAAAAGCAATTTTTTGCTACTTCCGGTTTGACCGGAAGTGACGACGAGGGACGGAAAATTAGTTTTAATGCTCCCAGAGACATATGTTGCCAAAAAAACTTGTCAAGAACGGCAGAAATACCCGTTTTCCGACTACTTCCGGTTTGGCCGGAAGTGACGACTCCGGACATATTTTGACGACTTCAATAGATTAAGCTTGACATTTTGAACAACTTTGCTTTTTTGACGTATGACAAATTGTCAATACTTTTTAAGATATAAAGGAAAAACTTTCGGCCCCTTCAGGCCCTTAATGTAAGGAGCCAGCCCTTTTCTGGAGATGTCATTTGAAAGATCTTGGAATTCTACATCTTTTTTGTTCTACATGCTTTAACAAAATATTTCTAGGTAAAAAGAAAAGAAGGTAAAAATTTTGAAATTCTTGATAGGACTATTTTCGGGCCATAGCGAGCGTCGGCGCTTCGTACTTCCGGTAGTTGTGATATACTTAGTGCACTTCTCCAAAGGTTGCTCTAAGCAACAGTAAAAATTTCATGCTTCTGTGTTGAGTGCTTTTTGAGAAAACTGCCGGACAAAGTGACCCTCTAAAAATCACTAAATCGCAGAAAACTCCGAACCGGAAGTGACGTCATCAAAATGAAAAAATGTATATCTAGATTTTTTGATGTTCTATCAGACCTGAAAGTTTCATGCAAATCGATCGAGCCGTTTTCGAGAAATCGCGCGCACAAAATCGGTAAGAAAAAAAAACAATAATAAAAATAGTGGAAAAGAAACCTAAGAAAAACAATAAGGTCTTCCGCTGAAGACGGAAGACCTTAATAATAAAAGTGAAAAAGAAACAATAGAATAATAGAAGGGTCTTCCGTTGGAGACGGAAGACCCTAATAATTCTTTATTTAAAGAAGGTAACCCGATTAGTGCACGCACTATCCTTCCCCGGGGCCTTCTATAGACAAAATATCAACATACATACATACATATATATAAATATACAAAATCAATAAATAATCATAAACTATTTCTACATTGTTTTACAAATGTTTTGACTTGATGCTTGAAAGCATTGAGTGTTTGAGACATTCTTATATGTACAGGTAAATTATTCCATAAGATAGCACCAGAGTATTGAAAGGAGTTCTCAAAGAGTTTACATTTATGAGATGGTACACAGAGGTCTAAATTAGATTCAGATCGAAGATTGTATCGATTATTACACTGGAAGTCAAACATACTATTTAGATAAGTAGGGTGAAAGTTGAACAATGATTTATATAACAAAACATATTTATTTACAATAAGCTGCTCATACACTGTGAGCCAATCTAGTTTCTCAAAAAGAGGTTGCGAGGGCGCATCAGGAGGAGCATCTAAAATACATCTTGCAGCACGTTTTTGAAGTTTATATACTCTTTGAAGATTTGAGTGAGATGTATTACCCCAAACAGTTAAACAATAATCAATTGAAGGCATAATATATGCATTGTAAAACAGCTTGCGTGTTTGAATAGGGAGAAACTTTTTAATTCTACGGAGGGCAGAAATTTTACGTGACAGTGTTTTACAAACATGGTCGATGTGTACATTGTATTGTAAAGAATTATCTGAATAAACTCCAAGAATTTTTTCATTTGATACAAAATCAAGTATTCTGTTAGATACAAACAGATTAATTTCATGCTCAGAAAAATTTGATCTCTTTTGATGCGTACCAACTAACATGCATTTAGTTTTTGTAGCATTTAGAACCATTTGATTTTGAGAACACCATTTTTGTATAAAAGCTATATCCGTTTATAATGTATCTACAATAGTTTGAGAATCTTTACTTGATGCATGTAAAGTGGCATCATCTGCAAATAAGTCTAATTTGGATTTTGTAATACATAAGGGAAGATCATTAATGTAAAATAAAAACAGAAGAGGACCTAGAATAGATCCCTGTGGAACTCCCGCTGTGACTTGCTGATAAGATGAAATTTGTTGGACAGATGTACACTTTGAAGTCTTTCACTTTAAATATGATCTGAACCATTGTAAAGTTATTGCGTCAAAGTTATAACATTGTAGTTTTTTAAGTAGAATATCATGATTGACAAGGTCAAAAGCTTTACTGAAATCAAGAAAAACAGTACCAAGAAGTTTACCTTGGTCCATTTCATTTAACCATTCATCTGTAATTTTTGTAAGGGCTGTTTGGCATGAATGTAGTTCTCTGAAGCCTGGTTGAGAGTCTTGTATAAGATCAAAATCCGAAAAAATATATCATATATATTTTGCAACATGTTTTTCAATAACTTTTGATAATGTTGGTAAAATAGAAATAGGCCTATAATTATTTGGATCTAATCTGTTTCCTTTTTTATAGACTGGGGTAACTTTTGCAAGTATAAAACTATCGGGAAAAATGCCAGTTTTGATACAAGTATTTATAATATGGGTCACAAGTTTATGTATTATCTGTGAAGTAAGTTTCAATAAACGTGACAGCTGAAGATTTACTAATATCTAGTTTATTGAGTAAAGCTAGTACTTCATCATGATTTATGAATGGGATAGAAAACTTGTCTGCTCCCAATTTAGACTGAACACAATCTAAAAGATCTGTCAAGTCAATTTCCTCCTTACTTATGCCTGAAAGAAGTTCTGTAGAAATATTTGAAAAATGAGAATTAAACATTTCTACTATTTCTTGTGTGTCCTCTGTGATATAATTATTTTTAGCAAGTGCAGCTGGAATATAATTAATAGTTTCCGCTGAATGGTGACAGAAAGGTACCTAAAATGTAGCTGAAAGGCATCTGAATGGTCTCTGAAATGTATGTGCCATTCAGTGGCTGAATGGCCACTTAAAATTCACTGAAAGCCGCCTTTCAGTTTTAACTGAAAGGTCTTGTTTCTTCCTGTGCCTAAGCCTGTATGCTTACCTAGTTTACTTTCTTTATCGTTCTTATTTTGTTTGCTTTTTATTTCTAGGAACAATTTAAACACCATGATATTGTTTTTTCCTAGCTACAGTTGCTATTGCATGACTTTCAAATTTGAAACACCGTACTTGAGATAAATATAAAATATAATTATATAAATGATAAACATGGATTTAATTCTGAAAAAAATCTTTCACTGTATACTTTTGATCAACGAATTTATCACCCTATTCAATCAAAAGGTCTAAAAATCATTTGAATAAACTGAAAAAATAAACCCTCTGAATTTTTTCTTAATATCACCACTTTCGCCCCGAGGAAATAATAAAGACAAAGTGTAATCAGTGCAAGTGAAGGAATCTTTTTCATTGATATGACATCAATATTAATTTGTTAATAAAGTTGTTTACCCAAGATTACAAGATTTTTACCATACATTAGTAGTTCTACTTTGATTTCTTGTTCAACTCATCAAATTCCGGGAGATTACTAGTATGACTGGAAAAAAATACATTTGCACCACGTATTTATAAATATCGTAACCGAGATAGATGTTCTTGAGAAGAACCTTTATAAGATTATTTCCCTTTATATGCCGTATCCCCATGCAAAACTTTCAGGAAGCCTCATTATAGGCTACACATACATGTACAACAATGACCATAGTTTGATCCTTTTTTGAATTCACACTTATTTAAAACGTTCTGATTTTTTACCACAGAGGTTGTCGATACCAATAATATTTACAGATGAAACCTTTTCATCATAACACGTAACTCCTCTTGAAATAGGATATGACCCTTTGTTTGAGCAAATCCGAGTGTCCAAGGAATGCTTCTGAAAATTGTGAAAATAGTAAAGTTTTTCTTAAATAATAAGCTTAAAATTTGCAAAGTTTACAGGAGGAAGGAAAGAAAAAGGGCTGAAACTTGAGGATTTTTATGAAAATTACAAGTTATTTGGTTTAAGAGAGCTCGGGTCAACTTTTAAAAAGCAAAACAATATCTCATTCATTTGATTTTTTATGGGGGGGGGGGAGACATGCGTTGAGTATCATTTCAGAGGAGAAGGAGGGAATTAGAGGAGGAGTATGTAAACTAAAGGTGTGTCGAAATAGATTCATTTGTTTTAATTTCAGTAGAGTAGGGCAAATATCTTTGACACTCTAAGAGTGTTGGATTGGTTCCAGAGGGATGTTGTGTAGTATTCATAAATTGTATTGCTTTACAAAATGAAGAGCAAATAAATGAAAGAAAAATATATTTATATTTATGTACGAGAGTATATAATAACGGGATCATTTATATAAAAGAACGTAACAGGAAAGAAACGATTGATTGTTTACATAAATATACAGTAACTGTTATAGTAATAAAATACAGTGGTACTTTTATTTAAAATATACATGTAACATACAAATATTTTAAAGGAATTGCTTGTTGATTATACTGTAATTCAATTTTAACTAAGTTATATGAACTGAACATTGATTCAAAATTAATGACAAATTTATACCCATATTTTTCATCCATGCCAAATTATCCCTCCCTCTTTTAATTTGTAACAAATTGGTACAGAGACCTTGACATACAAAGGGAAACCTAAAGTAATTTTTTGGGAAACCCATACGTTCTAGCTTTCTAGATAACTGACCTTTGGGTTTTCTGTTACAGTTTTATGATGACGCAGATAATGTTTTTGGAATTAAGGCAAAATTTTGGAACTTTATCAACCGTATGTTATCAAAGATAATATCTAACGAGTCTCATTTTTAGTCTGAGCTTCGTTTTTCATGTTTTTAAAGATACAAAATTTGAGCAAATGCAGACAATACAATATATTTAAAAGTGTATATATGTTTTAGGAACATGTTAACATTGTATGAATAATTCTTTAATGGCAAAACTTAAACTATTTTGTTTCCTGCTACTTGGACGACAGCTACTTAACAGCTATAATTTTCAGGAATATTTGGTCACTTCTTTGTTGAGTCAGCCGTAACAAATTTTTCAGGTGCTGTAAACCAAGCTGATGAACCAGTAACAAAAATTACAGTATTATACCAAACCAGAGTAAAACGCCTTTGGAGATTTATTTGAAATAAATTATTTTACACGTATCATAACACAGTGAAGAAATTTCCTTGTATGTTTGTTGCAGAAATGGTGTTCACTTAAAACAAAACCTGTTTTGCTTTTTCAGTAACCTTAATTGTAGATCAATTAAAATATTTAAACTTGTTTATGTTTTGTCAATTTATTTTATAATACATAATTTTAATCTTTTCACGATCATGTCGAGTTAATAAAAAAAACATTTATTGTATAATATATCAGAAATTTGAACGATTAGTAAAGCCGTTACATACATCAGGACGAATGATTCGACCTTTTTTTTTGTATATATCGAATAATTTTCATAACAGGAAATGTATCTTAATTAAGAAATCCCCCTTGATCCACCTTACATGCCTAACCAGTTAATTATGTCTTGTATTAGAAGTATTATTCTTATGTGAGTTATGTGAGGGTTTCTTGTGGTAAATTGTAAAGGAATGTGTCCCGCCTTTTAAATAAATTCATGTTAACATCATCATTCTCTGGTTTGATTTTGAAACTTCCAATTCTTTCAGTATCTGATTCTTGTATTGCAATGGTTTCCTTTGACATAAATAGGTTTTAAAAACTGTTTATTTATGACTGTCTGGAAGAGTTTCAAAAATCGACGAAGTTTCTTTCTTTATTTTGGTTTACATGATAAATAAGCATTTAAATTTGAACAAGCAGTCCGTTGTTCTAATGTTTGTATTTTCCCTGACATTGGCATATCACTTATGTCAAGGTTAGTCATGTTTGACTTCATATGATTTAAAAAATAAAAATGTTTAAAATTAAAAAAATGGCTAGAATTCATATGCAACATGTTCATTCATGTTCTTAAAATTAAGTAATTAAAAAAAAACTTAATGTTTATTTGCACAGAAGAAAAAAAAGGCCACAGCCCATGAGTTTGCGTCCGAGGGCTCCAAAAAACAATCGAGCCGAAAAAATGAAATCCTTATATTAATCAAATGTTACGTAAAACATTCGACTCTTTTATGTGCTCCTATTTAGTTATAAATATTCAGCATGTGTCAGATATTTTAAACTCCTTCCACATTGCTTAAAATCTTTTTTAAACTCATTTTCTCAAGTGTAAGATCATGTTTTGTCTGTGGTAGTTCAAAAACGTTGGACCTTTTAAGCAAATAATGAAAGGGAGGTAACAAATAAAAAAAATATAACGATGTATGGTATAAAAATGTGTTTTCTTCAATGTTATTAAAGTATAATTATTGAAGTGTAGATATTATATTGTCATAAAAAATGCTTTACCAAGTGGAGATTATATTTTTAGACAGAAATTATAGATAAAATATGCCTGATGCACATGATATGCGATAAGCAGACATTATGATTATAAAACAACATACACAGCCAATTGTGCCTAACGTTAATTTAGTGTTAATCTCAATTAACATTCAATTAACGTTAGCTTAATGTTAGTTTAATGTTACTTTCGTGTTAAGTTAATGTTAAAAATATTAACATTAATTTAACGTTAATTTTTAACGTTAATTTAACTTAACATTAATTTCATGTTAATTTTTAACGTTAATTTAACTTAACATTAATTTCATGTTAATTTTTAACATTAAATTAACATTAACATTTAAAGTGGTCTCAAAAAACTAGAACCAAAATATTAACATGAGATTAACGTTAATTCTTTAATGTTAATTTCATGTTAACTAGACAAGGTTAATATTATTATTCAAATTTTAGACCTAACTTTAAACAATACTTCAATACTTGCCAATCATTTTAGTGACATTTAATTAATTATTAAGATGTCCATACGTGGATACTCAAAACCGCCGAGGTTGGGGTGGGGTAGGGGGGGAGGTATTGGCACTTGTGTCGGAAATAAATTTTTAACCCAAATATATAAAGATAACAGTTGTGTTAGTATTATACCATAGGTTCAAAAAGTATTTCCGACACAATTTATTTCCGACACAAGTCACTCTGTTTTTGTGTAAGGGTGTGTTACACGTGTGGGTTTGGGAAAGGGGGGTGCTCTTACTGTTAGCAACCTCTTCACCTCGTCCATCAAATCGGACTTTGTCGTCGAGACTCGATCGGAAGAACCCAGCTGCCTAAATTATAATGCCAGTGGAACTCAAAACAGGTATTGAAAGTGGAACAAAATGTAAACAATTCCCACAGTAAATGTAATGACAGTGAAATTTACATTCACACACCCCAACTAATTTTTTTAAAATACCAGTTAAGTACTTGTCACTACTTAATTGACACTTGTCAATATTTTGTTCAGAAACATTTTATAAGCATTATTAAATCGAGATTTTTTCTTTTACTGCAAAATACAGAAAAGATACTTGTATGCAAGACATGAAGAAAAGAGCAGAATACAGCCTCTATATACCATTCCTTGGTGCCTCCTTAAGGGAATTGATGTTTTTTTCGGGATAACCATGCAGGAATAAAGGTTATTTATAAAATAGTATATACATAGTGTATTCACAATTTTCATTTAGAAAAAATTTATAAATTGAACCAGAGTTTATGCTAAAGAGACAAATTTAAAGCCAGGTTTCTTTCACTGTACTAAAAGTTTGCTTTGAATCAGACGCTGCACATAAAATTTGGTTTTTATCTATGAATATCATATTTTGAAGATATTACATTTCAAATAAATGATTTTTGATTATTTTTTTTATGATCGTAGGTTAACTCAGTATAAAGTCTTGCTGACATGAACATGATAATCACAAGAAAGTGAATATATTTCATCACCTTAAGCAATCTTCAAAATACCAGGTGCATTTATTCTGAACACATATCAAATATTTTCACCCATTTAATATTCACCCCTAATTTTTTAGCTCTACTGGTCAGAGAACAGAAGAGCTTATGCAATAGTAATGCGTCCGCCGTCCATCCGTCTGTCTGTAAACAATTTTTCAAAATGCTACTCCTCCTACAGTTTTGGTTTGATTTCAATATCACTTGGCACACAAGTAGACTAAACTAAGATACATAATTCTGTGCAACGGTTTGTGATTTCGATGAATGGTGTTGCCATGGTTTCTAAAAATAGAAATTTCTGTGATTTTTTTTCAAAATGCTACTCCTCCTACAGTTTTGGTCTGAATTCAATATAACTTGGCACACAAGTAGACTTCACTAAGATGCATAATTCTGTGCACCGTTTTGTATTTTGATGAATGGCAAGGATCATTTTTTACAGTGTATATATTGCTGTTTTAAAGTCTCAAGTCTCAACTGCTACTTTTCTCTTCCTTTGTTTTAAGTATAAACAAGTAGAGCTACAGTCTTGACAGAGACTTCTGGTTTTGAAAGTATACTGGAAATACAATGTCTGTTTGCCAGTCTTTCTGTACAATAATGTATATGGAAGTATATAGTTTTTAAATACTAGAAGCTTTTTAGTTCATCTGAGCCAAAAGCACAAGTGAACTTTTCAGATCACGTACATTTTGTTCGGCGTCTGTCTGTCCATCTTTTAACTTTTCACATTTTCAACTTCTTTTCAAGAACCACTGGGCCAGAAAAGATGGAACTTAAATGGAAGCATCCTCAGATAGTGTACTTTCAAGCCTCTTCAACCCAGGGGGGGGGGGGGCACAATGGACTTTCAGTCTTAGGCCTAGAAAAAAATATGTTTGTTTCCGCTTTCAGTCTGAAAAAATATAGGGTAGGTAGGAAAGCAATTTTTTTTTTGAATTTTTTTTTTACTTCTTTAATCAAAATATTTATAGAAGTAACAATAATGACAAAAGAAAAGGTGTTTTCAAGGATTTATGTGGCTTAAATTTATAATAGAAAGGTGACGCAAACTTCTTTCTGTCTTGAAGAGAAAATTGGAGACTATGATTCCCTGGGTGAAATCTTGCACTTCATTGGACTAAAGCATAAAAAGAAAATTTTAGGGTCGGCACTATAAATTAGGGTCGGTCGGGAAAGCGGAAACAAACAAAAATAATTTTTTTCAAGGACTTACTTAGGAAATAAGGTATTTTTAAACATCTATCCGGACATAAATATCAGTTGGTCATGACTTACAAGATTAAATTCCAATGAATTTAATCTCGTACCAACCCATATTTATAGCCCGTTGGATGTTTTAAAATTATACCTTATTACTTTTATTTTCATTTGACTTACTCTTACTTTATATTTGCCTGATCACACTGTTTGTGGCTTTTAACATGCAAAATACATTAATTTTCAAAACCAATGGCATGTATACAAGACAATGAATGTGTGTCGACCCTTTATGACGTCACTGAGAAATTCCGTTGAACATTTATCGATACGCACATCTATGACCTCTTGACCCCTGTAGTGTATATTCAAATTTGTTCCCACGTTTTACATAGGAATGCATAGGAAAAACCTTTTTAAAATCTTCTCCGAACTTATGTGGAATCATCCTCAGGTAGTGTAGTTTAAAGTTTGATCAAATCATGACCCCCGGGGGTAGGATGGGGCCACAATGGCCAAAATTTTACATAGGAATGCATAGGAAAAACCTTTTAAGAATCTTCTTCAGAACCATTAGGACAGGAATGATTAATCTCATGACGTGATGTGGAAGCATCCATAGGTACTAAATGTAGATTCAATTTGTTCAAATCATGACCCCCAGGGTTAGGGTGTGGCCACAATGAGGGATTACAGACTTGTATAAGAATACATAGGAAACGGAATCTTCTCCAGAACAGAAAAACAATTGTTTTGTGAGATTGACATGATCTGCAAGTAGTAAAAATTTAAATTTATTCAAATAATGCCCCGGTGATTGGGGTTAGCAAGGGGTCACAATGGGAGATCAGGTAATGTGTTGGAAAAATCTTTAAAAATCTTCTTTTCAAGTATGGCAAAATAATATATGTATGCTGTATTGTAGTAGTGACATTTTCAAGAAATAGAAAATTCAAACCCCCTCCCCAAATAAGTATAAAGTAAGCTTCTCAATACTTAACTAATCTGTGTTTTTAGCTAGCCCGTGTGCGGGATGTGGCCAATGGACCTCCTCTTTCATTCATTACATTTTAGACAAATTTGAGTTGTTAATGTATTGCTGAAGTATTTTATTTTCATATAAATATTATACTATATGTGTTTGCCTCTCTTCTTTTTCAGATTGGAAAAAGAAAGAAGATTTGTAGCATTGTATTGAATATGCCTGATTAAAAGTGTTAATGGATGAATTGTTGTTTTTCATTTTTCTTCAGAAAATTTGAAATCAGAGGCAATGCTCAGAATTTTAGAGATTTTGTTGAAAGAGCTGATGGGTCCTTTTTATCCTTTTGGATATATTCAAACTGAAAAGAAAGTGACACCAGGGATGAGGTCAACATGCAAGCCTAGCTTTCTGCAGTGCTACAAGGAAAAATGAAAAATTGATGAGCTTCTGTTGTACCTTTAGAGAAATAAGATAATCAGTTAAGCTTCTGCTATAATGCAAGAACATGTATTTTTCTGGAGGAATAGGAAGGTAAATTCCAAAAATATGCACACAATTTTTATGAATTTTAACATTAAATTAGTGTGAACTAATTAACGTTAATTTAACGCTTAACGTTAATTTAACATGAAAATAACGTTAATTTAACGTTAATTTTTTAACGTTAAATTCATGTATAAGCTCGATTGACGTTAATTTAACGTTAAATATTTAACGTTAAATTAATGTTATTTTCACGTTAAATTAACGTTAGGCACAATTGGCTGTGTACATTAAAAACATGTGTTAGTGTAAAAAAAAATTAGTTGCTTATCGAATAAAGTGGTGCTGATTATAAAATTTTATCTCCTCAGGGGAAGAAAAAAATAAATAACGGGAATTTCAAAGCGCAGAATGAATATAATTTGTTAGAGAGGTCGAGGAATGGTTTCAGGAATTCCTTTTTGCATTTTTTTAATTTAAAAAGAATACCAAGCAAAAGTTGCAAACATGAATTTCATGTGAATTTTTCACATGGAAAAGACTCGAAAAATAAAACATGTAAAGTTTATGTGAAAACTTCATGTGATTTTAACATAGATTTCATATACATTTTATATGAAGAGCATATTGCATTAATATCATGCAAAGAAAACTTCATGAAAGTTTAAAATAAAATTGTGTGAATATCATATAAACTTATTTTCACATGATATTCACATAAAATATATTTATAATTTTCAAAGAGAAAGATAATCACATGAATTTCAGGTATGTCACTTTTCCCTATGTAGGATCACTAAATATAATAAGTTACGTAGTATATCAGGTATCAAATATATTACATCATGGATACAAATAAATAAAAGATATAAAATTTTACTTTGGGAAACCGTTTACTTTTCGGAAACCATGTTTGCCTTAATATGACTTAACCTGTTAAAAATAAAATGTTAGAAAATTAAATTTAATTATCTTTCCATCATTCGATGTTGTTTTTTTAGATATAAGAATTCTTTGAAAAAAAACTCGACTACAGTCTAACCATTTCATACTAGGCATCAATGGCAAAATTGAGATTTATGTATGAGTTCGACGGCTCGTTATGTTTTAGTTTGACGGCCCATTTATAAAGAACTGATTGAATTTTGTTAAAATACATATCTTATATGAAAAAAATGCAATAACTGGCTTATGTAAGAAATCATCCGCGTCGAAATTAATCGGTGAAATGATTAAGTGGATGTTCCCTCCTGTCTTATAAATGATAAGCGATTTCAAAGGTTTGTTATATACTTTTACTGACTTAATCATTATTGTGGATGTCTAGTAACGAACCTAATAGTTTGATTTGATTAACTCAGATCAAAATGAAAAAAAGGCGTCTTCATATTACTGAAATATTTTCGAGAGGGACTTAAAACAATATAAAACCACTCAGTTACTCAAATTGAAATAATGTGTTTTATATGTGCATGTATTTATTTCTTTACCCGTCTGTTCAAGCCTTTTACAAAGGCAAAGCAAAAGATTACTTAGTATTTTTGATCAATTTTGTCATTTATTAAGAGAGATAATAAAAAGATTAATTAAGAAACCATATCAAACAATGCTTTTGTAGCATTCTTCACAGGATGAAAAGCCAGGTTTCCCAAATTTGGAAACCCGATGGAAACATATGGGAATCGTGACATCAGTAGTTTCCATATAGTTTCCATTTTATGGAAACCACATAGTGGTTTCCACATAGATTCCCGACATGGAAACAATCAACCTGTGGTTTCCCGTAAGTTTCCCAAGATAGGAAACCATGGAAACATACCCCGGTGGTTTCCACATAGATTCCCGACATGGAAACAATCAACCTGTGGTTTCCCGTAAGTTTCCCAAGATAGGAAACCATGGAAACATGCCCCGGTGGTTTCCATATAGATTCCCGACATGGAAACAATCAACCTGTGGTTTCCCGTAAGTTTCCCAAGATAGGAAACCATGGAAACATGCCCTGGTGGTTTCCATATAGATTCCCGATATGGAAACAACCAACCTGTGGTTTCCCGTAAGTTTCCCAAGATAGGAAACCATGTAAACATGCCTCAGTAGTTTCCATACAGATTCATGACATGGAAGCCACCAATGTGTAGTTTTCCCCATGTTTCCCAGGCAGGGAAACTTTGAAAGTATATATCAATACTAACCAACCTACCTTTTATTTTACAAAAAGTTAAATATTTAATTATGTTACCATATTTTTACCAATTATAGAAATATTTCAAAAGTGTTTACATGCTGTATCAAAATAATTAGTTTCAAACAGTTAAAATAACTAGATGTGTATTTCTGTGTGATTAATTTAATATTTCAGCACCGTGAACGCAATTCAATTTTAATTTAATTTTATTTAACTGAATTTTATTTGATTTAATTTAATTTTGAATTTGATTTATCACATAAGTTTTGGTAAACTCGTATAGAATGCGTGAAGTGGAATAGGAAAAAGTAAGTACATGCAGTTATGTAGAAATCAATCATTTCCGATCCCACTTTCTTGAAGCTGTCTATGATGAATGTTCCTTTGAAAAAAAATGGAAGAGCTAAGGAAGGGTACATTTAATGAAATTATTTACAGAAAAGGTTTACTAAAAAGATCGATTAAAAAGTAAATAAAGAAATGTGTCAAGTTACGATTACTGATTAAGGACAGGTGAGACGTTCCTCAATAATATTAATTAATTTTTTTCCAATATTTTGCAATTGACATTGAAGAATTATTTTTACATAATTACATGTATTCACAAGACATCAAGGTACCTTACCAGGCATTTGTGTTACATACCAGAGGTTCACACTTGGCATTTCTTATATACGGGGGTAATTAGTCAGGAAAAAAATACTTCAATTGGTTTGTCAAAATTACATTTTTAGTGTTTAAAGTTTTTAAATACGAGTTTAGAAATTGATAAAGCTTTTGTTTTAATATGAATTAATATATTAATATAAACTGGTCAGATAAGAATCATTCATCGAATTGGCTTGGGGCTGAGTATTATCATACTAGTATTTTACTATTAATAGTGAATATTGTCTTTTTTAATTTATTAAATCATTGTTTTTATTATTGGGGTTGGTGGGTTGCTTTTTATTTTTTTTTCTTGAGAAGCCCCCCCCCCCCCCAAAAAAAAAACGCTTTTGAAAAAGTCACTATGATCGGCCTGTGTAATTAGGGACACCTGTCCTCACGTGCCATATCAGGTGGAGACACGTGCCGTGGAGACACGTGCCGCGAAGACACCTGTCACTGTGTATTTTTTGTATATTCTATGTGAATTGAGACGGTTTTGTACCTAAAGGGAACAATGGGCTGTTGTCGAGCATGTACACACACAGTCTCCGACCGAAAATTCTTTTAAATTAAGATGATGATTCGTGTTTCTTTTATCATTTAAAAAATTGTATATTCCATAAATAAAGTTATACAAGAGAACATATTTATAAAATAACCTACATTTAATAAGTTCAATGAAAGAACAAACTATTTAGAATTTTTATTTCAATTTTCATTACTGATTTAAAATAAAACTCTCCTCTTTAGAAATTAAATAATTTTCTATAGGTATTGAATAGATCTTAATTCTCGTCGTGTATAATTATATTAAATCAGAATGACGTTTATAGATCAATGTGAAATCAAAACTGTATTTAATATTGTTGATGGATTTTTGTGTGAAATTTGTAATCTAACGTTCTACAAAGACATTTATTAGATAAATGTTTATAATATAATTCATCACATAAAACGTTTTCCCCCTTTTTTGTTTAAATATGTACGCAGATCCCCGTGATGTAAACGCCTGCACTTTTCGCACGAAAATTACAATGTAGGGTCCTAAATGCACATACATTATATCTAACAAACTAAAAAATTTTCAGCCATTTTTTTTTCTCCAAAGGCCATTGCTCTAGATAAAGAAAAGTCTATAATATTTTGCATGATTTTGTTTTCCTTAAGAACAATGGCTTTTAAGGTAGTGCATGCTAAGGCAATCTATTAAAAGAATTAATTGTATTATTAATTCATTGTATAATTGTCACGATTGTATTTTTGTGCAGTTTTTGTTGATTTCATTCTATAAAGGTATGAAGTTTGTCAATACTTCTACAAACATTTCTTTATCTATGGTGTACACTACTTTATTTTTATTCGCCGACATGCTACTCTTTTTATAAAAAAAAAAACTTGCGTGACTAATAGACTGTATGTATACTTAAACCATGATAAAATCATATGTGTCCAATACAGCATATGATAAGTCATTAATATACAAGTACATGTGTATCTATACTGTAATACATATATATTGCATTATTTTTAGGCCCTGTTCTGTGGATGCCCTAAGACAGTGTCTACCCATCACTCCATCTGACATCACTTGTTCTGAGCATATTTCTCTCTCAAACTTAAACTACAGAGAGCCTGTGGATAGTGGGTGAAGAGTGACCTTGGACCAATTTTCTAGGTCAAAGGTCAGTATCAAAATCTACTGTATATCTTTATTTAAAATCGTAGTCCAGAGTATATTTCTCCCCTGCCTGGTGTAATCTAGCTTTTGTGCAATGGGGTGGACTCCGTGGAGGGTCTGCAATGATCTTCAACCAATTTCTAGGTCGAATATCAAAATATAAAAAAAATCTCTCCCAAATATTTTTGTTATTATAAAGAGTATGTTTTCTCTCAAACTAATCAAACTTAAAGCAGGGTTCTTAGTATGAGATACATGTAGTAATATACTCTCAATGACATAATAAGGCTGAAAACATTATTTATATTAGGCCTAAAATAAAATATTGTTTGTTTGTAATTGCCGACCGACCCATTGAAAATGCACCTGACCCAAACTTTTTTTTAGCCATTTTGTAATTTTTTTTTCTCTCCAATTTTTCAGGATATTAAAACTGTTTCAATTTCAATTTTTTTCTTTATCAATCATACCAAGAGTGCAGCTTATTCATGTAAAGTAGGCCTATGAAAAACTTTATTTTATGTTATCTAACAAAGATCTGGAAAAGATTTTTTTTCAAAAAAAAAAAAATTCCTACCTACCTACCCAGTCTAAAAATTGTAGGTCGGCAACTGCAAACAAAGAATTTTTTAAGCTTGGCCTTATGTTTTTTTTATGCGCCCGAATTTTTTCGGGGCGCATATTGTTTTTGTCCTGTCTGTTTGTCTGTCTGTCTGTCTGTTGTCAACTTTAACCTTCGCCAAAACTTTTAAACCCTAAGAGATAGAGACTTCATATTTGGTATGCATACTCCTCTAATAAAGTCTTCAAATGACATCAAGGTCAATGACCTTGTGACCTTGACTTGACCTATATGCTAAAAATAGCTTTTTCCACTGTTTGTCATAACTTTTTAACCATAGGAGATAGGGACTTCATATTTGGTATGCATACTCCACTAATAAATTCCTTTCAAACGACGACAAGGTCAATGATCTTGTGACCTTGACTGTGACCTATATGCTAAAAATAGCTTTTTACACTTTTTGCCATAACTTTTGAACAATAAGAGATAAAGACTTCATATTTGGTATGCATACTCTACTAATAAAGTCCTTTCCAATGACACCAAGGTGAAGGACCTTGTGACCTTGTCTGTGACCTATATGCTAAAAATAGCTTTTTCTACTGTCTGTCATAACTTTTTAACCATAGGAGATAGGGACTTCATATTTGATATGCATACTCCACTAATAAAGTCCTTTCAAACGACGACAAGGTCAATGATGTTGTGACCTTGACTGTGACCTATATGCTAAAAATAGCTTTTTACACTTTTTGCCATAACTTTTGAACCATAGGAGACAGGGACTTCACATTTGGGATGCATACTCCACCGATTAAGTGCTTTCAAATGACACCATGGTCAATGACCTTGACTGTGACCAATATGCTAAAAATAGATTTTTTAAACTTTGTTGCCGCCGGGCGCATAGTGTTTCACAAACACATCTTGTTTTTTTTTTCACTTATCATAAAGCATTAAAGTAGGTCTATACTCGCACTACGTCATTTACGAATAGTAAAACCGGAACCGCGCTTCCTTTTTCCGAGATGAGATTTTTTAACTATATTGGTTTGACTTTAACTTAGCGTTTTAATTATCCGGTAACGATTTTGCTCGAAGTCGGTCGCGTCAAGAAACACAGATTCTACAGTTTAAAGATAAATTAATTAAAAAGAGAAGGCTGTGAACAACTTTCGGTTGACAGAAATAATTAGGTAATAAAACGATATTTCTGTGAATGATGCATGTTTTATATGCCGCGCCGATAACACGCACTATATATTTGCTACATCAGAACATGTATCAAACTATCGAGCCGATTAATTGTCGGCGGCCAAGTTGAAGCTAATAGTGATAATTCGGAAGAAAAGTAATGACTACGATTTGACTTTGACAATTTATGGATTTTACTAATCAATCATTACAAAATTTACTTTGAATAATAATTATTGCATAAAACGCATACCCCCCTTTCTCAACCTGCTTACCCACGAATCCCAATGCAAAATTATCTTTTGAATAAGTATTTGACAAACGTCGATTCACTTGCAGCACACTTCGTTACTTTCTGTAGCAAAATCATCCAGTTTCTGAGAATCAGTCAATTACTTTCATTTTCATCGTCTCCAATTTACAGACAAGTGGTTTTTTTTTAGTTGTTTCGAGTAAAATAAGATAAATTTTAGGGACAATAGGTTTTGGGTTTGTATAATTATTGTTTTAAATTATGTAAAACTTTGTTAATACAAGTATACACTCAAATATTAACAGTATTACAGAAATATGTGGCAATATATCACTTCTGGAAGAAAGAAAATAGGGGGGTCCCTTTAGTGTAGAGCTCATACCACGAAAAGTAATGCGTCAACATATAGTTTTTTTAAGCTTATTATTTTTCTTAAATATAATTTAGTAAAAATAATGCAAATTTACGAAGTTTGAGTCCATAATTTTTTTTTATGACCGAGATTGGCCTATGAAGCATATTTTCTCACATCAAATTTTGATACAATAGCCTAACAAAGTGCATCTATTTATAATAGTTCATGCAAAACAATGATTATATATTGTTTACTAACATGTTTCTACTCTATTTGGGGTATTAAAGTTGAATATTTAGACTTAAATTAATTTATATACATCAAAATCTAGGATAGGTAAAATTTCAGTATTTTACATTTCGGGGTATATACTCCGATAGGCTATAGCGGAAAAGTGAACATGTTGACATATAATTTTTCTTGTGTTTATCCATTGCTGGGATGTATGTCTATCTTATAAAAGCAGATTTTTAAAGATTGAGCCCATTTAGTGCCGAGTATAGAACTACCTTAAATATTAAAGAGATACATTAAATGCTGAAATCATATGTATCATGGTCATGGAAAGTAATTATTGATATTGGTATATTAAAGGACATTGACTGATCTTTCAGATTTCTTAGTTATATTCAAGCATTATAATTCTGACATCATATAATAATTTTGTATGAATATTGCAGATCAAAGGTGATGTGAAGAAAACCAGGAAACTGATGTTGAAAGAAGTACTTAATGACCCTTATGAATGGACTTGAATGTGAAAGACTGTTCCATTGTTTATCTAAGATATATGGATTTATTTAATATTTTGATATCATTGAAAAATTCAGTTACAGTTTTTGTACATCAAATGAATTATTAAACATATAAAATGGTAATGCTTTTTTCTTTTACATGTAATAAATTTTTTTGATAGATTTTTAAAAGAATACACATTATTTCACATTGCTTCCTTTAGAAAAGTTAGGAAATCTCGAAGTTTCCCAGTAATTTCCACCAGGAATGGGACTCCAGATAATTCCACCAAGTTTCCGCCACACAGAAAGTGTTACACAAGTTCCATATAGTTTCCTGAGTCAAGGAAACTGCAGGAATCATAAGGTTTCACGAGCTTCCATGTAGTTTCCCATATAAGAAAACCTTAAGATTCCATCAAGTTTCCATTCCACGGAAACCACTACGCTCATATTCCATATGGTTTCCTGAGTGGAGGAAACTTTAGGAATCGTGAGGTTTCCCGTGCTTCCATGTAGTTTCCCATATAAGGAAACCTAAAGATTCCATCAAGTTTCCATTCCACGGAAACCACTACGCTCCGATTCCATATGGTTTCCTTAGTCATGGAAACTTTAGGAATCGTGAGGTTTCCCGAGCTTCCATGTAGTTTCCCGTAAAAGGAAACCTAAAGATTCCCCCAAGTTTCCATTCCACGGAAACCCCCTACGCTCCGATTTCATCAAGTTTCCTGATTCTGGAAACCAGTGGAATCTTCAGGTTTCCCATTACGGGAAACTACATGGATGTTTGGGAAACTTCAGGTTTACAGAGGTTTCCGTGGTTCGGGATACCTTATGGAATCGGAGCGTAGGGGGTTTCCGTGTCACGGAAACTTGGCGGAATAACCTAGCATCCGCTACGGAAACCACTGGGAAACATAATGTAAACTTGAGGTTTCCATGTGGTTTCCATAAAGTTTCCCGTGATGGGAAACCACTTTTTTCACCCAGTGCTTGTGATTACTGTCTTTATGTATAATGACAAATGACACTTCTTGTTTGATAGCAATAGATTCTGTTTTTCAACACGAAGGGTGGTGCCATCTTGCAACAGGACCATACAATATAATCTTCATTTGAATGACGCTACAAACGTTATTTTAAGTTTTTTGTTTAATTTATCTTCCAGTTGTGATGATTTGTATTAGTGATAGAGCATTTTATTTTAATATATTGAGTGTCATGCATGTTTGTTTAGGACACAGTATGATATTTTAAAATTAGTTAAATTAATTTAAATATATTCTATAAATATTGTATTTCAGATGAAATAAAAAGAAAGCATTTGGTTATTTGATCATATTTTACTATTAAAATTTATGTTTCTATTGGATAAAATGATTAATAATTAAATGACTATTAAACTGGAATTGTAATATTTTTAGATCCACCCGTTTGATGTTATTTTGATCTTTACAGATGCCCGCACGCCAAGAATGTCAGACGACAGCGGAGAGGAACTGATGCGGTTGTTGGTCAACGGTCATAGGTCAGACGACCTCCAAAGGTCAATATCCAGGACAGAGAGACTCACGTCCATTGAGGAAAACCAAGGGGAAAATGCAGCAAAACTTTAGATCAAGATGTTTTAAAGTTTAATACGTAGTGAAGGACGTTTCTTTGTGTGAATATTTTTCTGTCTCCACTTGACTGGTTCAAGGTCGTTAACATGACCAAGTATACAGCATCTTATAAACCAGATGTTTCTATTTCAAGCTTGGAACAAAAGCTCATAAACATAGTGCTTCTAAAGTGAAAATGCATGTATTATTTTATGAAGCAAAAATAATGATGACAACACTACGTCAGTATTACATGTAGCTGTCATTTGTAGTTTTGTGACGTCATAATGCATATAAATGCATTATAAGAGAAACATTTAAGTATTAGGAACATGTACTTGTATTTTAAAGAATTGTTATACTTATTATTGAAAAAAAATAAAATAATAATACACAATTATGGATGGTTTAGAAGGGAGACATCGCCAATTATCAGTCTGAGTAGGGTTGTCACCCAAGGGCGCTTGTGCCCGAGGGTGACCACCCTACTCAGACCTGATAATATCTTCCTTTTAAACAGTCCATTATATTTTTATTATCCTAAAGAATATGATTATCAATTACGTAGAGTAGAAAATAACAATCAAACCTCTTGTTTTCTTCTACTCTGCTCTGATTCCATACTTTCAAAATATGTCAACAGACAATTTTGACGTCATCGTTAGAATTTATTGTTTACTTATCCTGCATATCTATAAATTGTACTTATGAATAAGAGAAGGATATGGAAATAACGAACAGTATTCAATCTCAACGTCCATTAAACAATATACAAAATAAGAGCAGAGCAAACACGGACCTCCGAAACATCAGAAATGGGATCAGGTGCCATGGAGGAGTGAGCATCCCCTGCCGACCGCTCACACCCGCCGTGTGCTCGTTGTCATAATCAGGGAAATAACGGAAAAAATACATCGTCAATTCATTGTATAAATAATGGACTAACAATTGGTATGAAAAACGTCAGTCAGCATTTCATTCAATGATAAATTGTATTTGCTGACAAGGTCATTGTATCGACCATCGAATTTACAAAATGATGACTTTAAGCGAGACTGTTGATATTCTTGTTTCATCAACTTTGCTTGTCAATAATTTATCTCGTTTAAGAAATTGTTCATACGTAGAGCATGCTCTTGCGTATCGAATCAACTGAGATATATATACTCCGTATGCAGGTGATGAAGGTATATTGCTGCATAAGTAAGGGAAGTTGACGATAGAAAAGTTAAAGTTATCACGTTTATCATATAGCTTGGTTCTTAGAATACCATTAGTGTCTTTTTCAAGTAAAATATCCAAGTATGAAGCAGAAGTGTCGGACTCTGTGGAATCTTTAATCTCAAGCTCACCAGGATATATCATGTCGACGTAGGAATGGAAATTATCATTATTAATTGACAATACGTCGTCGATATATCTAAATGTCGAGTTGAAGGCCACAGCAAGTGTTTTCTTCTTTTCACGCATAAGATTTTGCATAAATTCTGCTTCATATGAATATAAAAATAAGTCTGCTAATAACGGAGCGCAATTTATCTCGCTTAAATCACTGTAGTTTCATTCAAAGGGCGACAACAAACGTGACCTGCTCTTAACCAATCAGATTGACTGTATATTTCTGAAGGATGATAATACAAATATATATACATGCACTTCTGACTTGATACAATCCTTTAAATACATATCGACGTCGTACACCAAGTAAGGTTTCTATACTTAAGGATTGACCTTATTTAGCGAAAGGCTATATTTGTATCAAGTAGCAGGTAGTCCTTATATATATATATTAAGATACTAAATCACTATCATTATTTGGGGAACATAATAAGAATCATTAATAACAATCTGTTATCAAACTTTATTTGGCGAACATAACTGATTTTAATTGTTGTAAGTAAATTTTAATTGAATGACCAAGTCAGAGTCAATCATTGTTATACATTTGTCGCAAATGCTTAAACCAATTTACGTGTAACAGTATTAAATTGTATTTGAAATACGCAGGTTTCGAGATTATCTACCTTGGTGCACTCTTTCGTTGAGGAGGGGAGTTTGGTTGCCGCTTAAACAAACAGGTGGGACAGATATTTATAATTTGATATATCGCATCATCGAAATACTGGTTTATCGTAACTATATAATTAAAAGGATGCACTGTTCAACTCGAGAATAACCGAATTAAAGTAAAAGTGTCATTCTTTAAAATAAAAAAATCGGAACAAAAAGAAAATTCAGTGGATGTGAGACTTTTCAGGCGAGGGAAGAGATATATGGACCTCTAATAAATCCGTTAAACATGAAACTGATCATTACATGTCGGCAATCTAAATGGCACATTGATTTTATCCCTTATTGTAACTTTAAAAAAAAACTAACTTTTAAGAGAATGTTTGTTCAATCAAGAAATTTTTTTACTTTTTATAAAGACCACGACATTTATTTCGTTTTCAAGTACCCTATAATTGAAAGTAGATATATAAATATACACAATTGAGCTTGATAAAATCATAAAATGCATCACTGTTTAACATTTTCATCTTTCTATGACATTAATTAATTTTTAAAAGCCATAAACATCGTTTATTTATTCATGCACGTTTGTATACATAAACAAACTGTACCACCTCCTTGCTGAAATGGATACTTTTTGCGCCTCTATCGCAGGAGAGTTACAATCTCGAAACTCGCGTATTGTCTTTTTTAATGTATTCACTTTTATTTTTATATGTT
This sequence comes from Saccostrea cuccullata, assembly GCF_032062105.1. NCBI lineage: Eukaryota > Metazoa > Mollusca > Bivalvia > Ostreida > Ostreidae > Saccostrea > Saccostrea cuccullata. Next base: position 24,895 of record NW_026919667.1, read on the forward strand.
TATTTTTATTCATTTCATTTGTGTTTAATCACAAAAAGATGAACATTTTAAAATCATTTTTGTAGTAAGGCATCTTGAATTTTTATGTAAACGTACCCCCATCAAACTGTTAATATCAGAGAAAATTATCTTCACTAAAGATGAACAATGCTTTATGCAAACTTATTCTACACGGTGAAATAGAAGAACTGAGAAACAGATAGTGCAATTATTACGTGCTTCTGATACTGGTAATAATTACAGCACTTGACTAGGTCAATATGAGACTCCTAAGTCTGTATGCTCACCTAATTAACTTTCTTTACCGTTATTATTTTGTTAGCTGCAGATCTGTAGCTATCCGGAAAAATATATATTGATAGACCGGATAGCTACAGTGCCACCCATTGAAAAACTGTATATTTATTGCGCACAGAAAAGTGCGCTCGGTTCTTGATTATTTCTTCCTAATTGTTACCTCAATTGCAAAAGAGGGAAGATTTTAAGAAGTTTCTGTTTCTTTTATCAATTACATTCGTAGTTGACATCTGAACGAAGCATATTGGACCGAATTATCTTTGAAACCAAAATGGCAGTATATATAATCGAAATGTTCGATGATTACACTATCAGGGTCAGGAGGACTATTAAAAATAATTATGACGAATGTTTTGTTGTGGAAGGAGTCAAAGAATATATTAGGAACACACGGTTAGTAATATTATGAGATTTCAGTTTTAGGAACATGGAGAAATAAATCGAAAACCGAGCGCATTTTTTTGTGCGCAATAAATATACAGTTTTTTCAATGGGTGGCACTGAAGCTATCCGGTCTATCAATATATATTTTTCCGGATAGCTACAGATCTGCAGCTATTATTTTGTTTGCTTTTCATTTCTAGGAACAAATTAGACACCATAATGTTGTTCTTGCCTAGCCACAGTTGCTATTTCATGACTTTCAAATTTGAATTACCACTACATGCAGATAGTGAATATCTTAATGATAAACATGGATTTTATTCTTTAAAAATTCTTCACTGTATATATTTAGTTAACGAACTTATCCTCCTATTCAATCAAAGGGTCCAAAAATCATTTGAATTAAATGAAAGAAAAAAAATACTCTGAATTGTTTTAATATTACCACTATCGCCCCCCCCCCCCTGGAGATATTAAAGACAAGGTGTTACCAGTGCTAGTGAAAAAACTTTTTTATTGATATGACATCAATATCAAATTGTTCATGACGTGTTTACCCAAGATTACGTTTAAAAATTACAAGATTTTTACCATACAGTAGTATGCAAAACTTTGATTTATTGTTCAACTCATCAAATTCCGGGAGATTACTAGTATGATGGGAAAAAATTATAATTGCACCACATATTTATAAATATTTTAACCGAGACTGCTGTTCTTGAGATGAACCTTTCTTAAAATTATTTCCCTTTATATGCCGTATCCCCATGTAAAACTTTCAGGAAGCCTCTTTATTAGCTACATATACTACAATGACCATAGTTTGATCCTTTTTTTTGAATTCATACTTGTTTAAAAAGCTTTGTATTTTTTTTATTACATTGGTTGTCGATAAGACTATTATTTACAGGTGATAACACGTATCTCCCCTTGAAATAGGATGTGTCCCTTTGTTTGAGCAAATCTGAATCGGCGTGTCCAAGGAATGCTTCTAAAAATTGTGAAAATGTTAAAGTTTTCTTTAATAATAAGCTTAAAATTTGCAAAATTTACAGGCGGTTGAAAAGAAAAAGCAAACCTAGCTGGTAAACAAATATCATTACTTTCTCAGACCATCTTTTGAAAAGTCCTATGTATTTCTTTGAAATTACACACACACAGCCACACTTTATACCAAACCTTAATATTTATAAAGAGACATCAGAATGTACCATAAATCTTTTCTAAACTAAAATAAAATCAATTACAAAAATTATCGTACCATACATGTAGTAGATTAAGATTCCTTTTGAAATTTATTGCGGAAATGATGTACACTAAAGACAAAACCTTTTTAGCTTCTCCAATAACCTTGGCTGTGATAAGATACCATCAGATCTGTATAAACGAACCATCAGACTAATTCATAACGAACCATCAAACTAAAATATGACATCTCAGTTATGTGACTGATACCTATGAAAATGTTAAAAAGTTAAAAAGTTACACCTGTAGTTGAGGCTTTTTACCGTACAGTTCTTCTATCTTAGCCTTCCGTTCACGGTAGCTCAGTCGGTAGAGTGATCGGGAGGTCGTGAGTTCGAATCTTGGCCGCGACTGACCTAAGTCGATAAAAAATGGGTAGAAACTGTTCCTTTGCCATGCGCTCTGCACTTTGAAGTGAAAGTTGCGGGTCCTTCGGATGAGACTTTAAAAACCGAGGCCCCGTGTCAGCGGCAGACGTGGGCACGATAAAGATGCCTCACTGCTCAATGGCCCTGAGTGCCAAGTATAGGTCAAAATTAGAAGCCCCTTCACCGGCATACGGTGACGTCTCCATATGAGTGAAAAATTCTCGAGAGGTACATTAAATAATATACAGACAATCAATCAATAAATTTTTCCTAGCCAAATGGAAAAGCAATATTGCAACATGAAAAGATGATTTTAATGAACCTTACAACGCTTCTTTATCAATTTATCATACTGCATACTATTCCATTTTCGCCCCTGTTATTTTCTCCTTTCCGAACATTTTTAATTTTTTATTTTTTTTTTTAAATTCTGTTTTAAATTTTCCAAGTCATAGTTCTGTTTAAAAAATATACAATGTTCCTTGAACCCCCCCCCCCCCAGCGCAGTTTTAAGTTCGCCAAAGCATGAAGATATACGATGGGATCGAAAAATACCATATAAACAGTATATACGCAAAACACGGTTTTTGAAAAGCGAAGAAAGTCTTCCATAGTATGTCTTCAAACTTATTTGTATCCATGATGCAATATATTTTTGATACCTGTTGTACTACGAAAGGAAAAATTTGTACCTTTTTGCGCTCATGTTGTGTTAGAATTATTGTACAATCTAGCTGACCTTTCCCATTATTATAGGCCAAGGATAGTATTTTTTCTGACGTAAGAATAAATCCATATGCCAATTAAGGCGCCGGTGTAACGACGAAAAGTGACCTCCGTAGAATATTGACCGGGGGTCATTTTTCTTCAAAGAAATTTGACCTCCTGGTCAATATTCTACGTAGAAAAATGACCCACTTTTCTGTAGAAATTGTGGCCTTGGGGCCGTTTTTCTCCGTGTGTATTGCAGAAAAATGACCCCGTAGAATAAATACCCCTTGTCATTTTTTTGATATAAAAAGATTCGTTTTGGCAGGAATATTTTTGTTAGGCGAATGAATACGGGTAACATCAAGCAGGCTTATGCTTTGTAGTGTTAATTTCTGAAAACTTTTAAGCTTAAATAACGAAATCAAAGCTATACAATACCTTATATTAATAATACAAACTGTTTTATCCCCATTTAAGGAAAACAATATCTATTAAAATGTTTTAAGTCTATTACATGTAGAGTAAAGATACGCGCATTCATAGACTCGTTTATTACATTTCTACAGTAAGTTGCCATAGTTGTCAATTTTTAAAATGGTTATTTTCTCGCTGGTGTTAGAAAAGTTTCCATAATCAATTGATTGCAAATCTCTTTGATTTTACCCTGAATAAATAATTTGCAAAACTCAAAATAAAGTTTTATTTTTCAAAAGTTTAACGTGTTTGATTCGCACATTTAAAACGGGTGCGAAAAAGGGCGCTAGCGTAGAAAATTTAATCTTATAATAATATTTGGTTTACTATTAATGAAGTTTTAAACTTCTCGTAAAAAGATAGGGATGATTTAATTTAATTTGTAGAAATACATACGAAATAAAATTGCCTCTGACCTATTATACAAAGGAAAATTAAATCTTATAATAATATTTTGTTTTCTATTACATGTAATGAAGTTTCAAACTTCTCATAAAAGATAGAGATGATTTACTTTGCAAAAATAAGTACGAAATTAAATTGCCTCTGACCTAAGACACAAAGGAAAGAAAAAAATGGTTAGCTCAAAACCTGTAAAATGTCTTGTCGTTTGCGAATGTCAACAAAACCTAAACAAAATGGGGGTTATAGCATAAAACATGATTAACAAAAAAAAAAAAAAAAAAAAATGCTCGTCTTCTCCGTTTTCCCCGTTCTACATGTACTTACATGTTATGACTTTAGGAGATTTTTTCTCATAAAAAGATAGAGATGATTTACTTTGCAAAAATAAGTACGAAATTAAATTGCCTCTGACCTAAGACACAAAGGAAAGAAAAAAATGGTTAGCTCAAAACCTGTAAAATGTCTTGTCGTTTGCGAGTGTCAACAAAACCTAAACAAAATGGGGGTTATAGCATAAAACATGATTAACAAAAAAAAAAAAAAATGCTCGTCTTTCCCATTTTCCCCGTTCTACATGTACTTACATGTTATGATTTTAGGAGATTTTTTTACCAATAGAAAAAAAAAAAAACAAAACAAATGATGGATTATGAAAAAGTTGTTACTTTTAATATTATACTTATGCCCCCGTTTAAACGAAGTTTCGGGGGTGTATGTTTTTTACCTGTCCCATAACTTTAGATCGGGACTATGGCTTTCATATTTAATGTGTTTTTTTTTGTGACAAGACCTTTTTTGTGTACAATCAATTTTGACATTTTGACCTTGGAGTTTTACACACTTTTACACAAAAATTTCAAACTTTTACTTTGGCATTAACTTTTGGACGGTGTGTGCTAGGACTTTAGATATCGAAGTAATGGCATGATAGACTACGAGTTCATTTGAATTTGCAAAGTTAGTGTCTTAAATCTCAGAAGAAAGGGGATTTACAGCAACCATTTGTCAGGTGTCTGTGGGCTAAAAAGTGTTGGAAAGAAAAGGTTTTTCTTTTGAATTTCTAGATATCTCAGACTCTGAAGTTTGAACTATTATTCATTCAGATGTAAATATTTTTGCCAGTTTTGGAGTTGTTTTTTTTTTAAATATCATAAGAACGTTCTTGATGTGTATGGTTTTCCATGCATATACAGGAAAAAGTATAATGCCTTATAGTACCTTATATAAGGTAGTTAAAAAGTATATGTTTTAAACCAGAATGCATACATATGTACATGTAAGTTTAAAGGTAAAAGCTAAGGGAATGGAATCTATATAGTTAAATTACGTTGCTTGTCCAAAAAAAAAAAAAATCCAATTATAAATGTATGCTCCTCATTGAAGAAAAACATGAAGATCTTGAACAGTATTTAATATCAAAGTCCATAAACCAATACAAAATAGGAGCAGACCAAACACCTCCTAAACATCAGAGGCGGGATCAGGTGCCATGGAGGAGTAAGCGTCCCGTGCCGACCGGTCACATCCGCCGTGAACTCCTTGTCATGATTGGAAAATAACGGAAAAATCTGTCGTCAACTCAGTGCATAAATAATGGACTAACAAATAATATGAAAAACGTCAGTCAGTATTTCACTCAGTGAAAAATTGTATTTGCTGACAAGGTCATTGTATCGACCATAGAACTTACGAAATGATGACTTTAAACGAGACTGCTGATATTCTTGTTTCATCAACTTCAAATTTACCTCGTTTTATAAATTGTTCATACGTAGAGCATGCTCTTGCGTTTCGAATCAACTGAGATTTATAAACTCAGTATGCAGGTGATGAAGGTGTATATTGCTGCATAAGTATAGGAAGTTGATGATAGAAAAGTTAAAGTTTATCAGATAGCTTGGTTGTAAAATTACCATTAATTAACGTCTTTTCAAGTAAAATATCCAAGTATGACACAGATGTGTCAGACTCTGTAGTATCTTTAATCTCAAGCTAACCAGGATATATCGTATCGACGTAGGAATGGAAATTGCCATAGTTAATTGACAATACGTCGTCGGTAGTATCTAAATGTTGAGTTGAAGGCCACAGCAAGTGTTTTCTTCTTTTTACGTATAAGACTTTGCACAAATGTTGCTTAATATGAATGCAAAAATAGGTCTGCTAAGAACGGAGCGCAATTGGTACCCATGGGAATTCCAATAGATTGTTGGAAGACCTGGTCTCCAAAATCCACATAGATATTGTCCAAAATCTTTTTGATGTCAACTTCAGAGGACTTGTCTGTGCAATCAGAATTTGTTTTCACAAAATTATTTTGCATATGACCAATGACCAGGTAAGTAAATTTACGAGTTCCATTTTTTAAAAAAGCAGCTGTCAATGATATCAAAAAGCCTGGACTTTAATTTATCACGGGGTATGGTTGTGTTTAAACTTGAAAAGTCGTAAGTTGTTAAGCTATTGATTTTGGAAAAATCTTGTTATTTCAAATTGTCCAAAAGTTCTTGAATTTTTGAATATCCACATCGGATTCACACTACTTTTTGAATATATTGTTGTACAGTACTCTTGAAGTTTTTCATTGGGATTCTGCAAGCCAAAAATAAATCCACACCAGATACATTGTTTGCAGAGGCGTAGTCACAAACTTAAAATTGGGGGGGGGGGGGGAAAAACTCCAGAAAATATTTGAGTAGCAAAAAAAAAAGGGAGGGAAAAAAAACCAAGATTGAAAGTTCCCCAAACTCGAAAATCCTATTTCGTGGGGGGGGGGGGGGGGGTAGTGGCCAACTTTTTCAAAACAAAAAGCTTAGGCACGTGACTTTCAATTCGATTTTTCCCCACAATTCTTTGATATCACTATACTATGGTCAAAAAGTCGGGGGGGGGGGGGGGGGGCAATTATCCCTTCAATGAACATTTACAATAGTAAAGATAATGTTGGGGAAAAAGTGTGGGGGGGGGGGGCAGGTCTTGACGATTTAATTACTATATTACATTACTATATTATACAACTGTTACTTCAAGAGAAATGCTCACTCATTTGTTGAATATAAAAAAAATGCCATAAAATGAGGTTTAATATTATTTCAAAATAGCTGTGATTTTGTTCTTCATTGAAAAGTGTGGGGGGAGGGGCACAGACATACTCTTGCCCCCCCCCCCCCCCCCCCCCCCGATCTGAAAGTAGGGGGGATGGTGCCCCCGCTGCCCCCCTGTGTGGATTGTGATGCTACTATTAAGATATGCAATCAATATATGTATGAAAGGATTAAAGTACATTAAAAAAGTCCCCCTACTTACATTTGAAAGTATGAAAAAATATCAGGAGACACAGATATAAGATTTTATTGTATAAAAAAGCAGGGGGTCAAATTTCTATAGGAGTCATTTTTCATCGTATGTGGAGTCGTAGAATTAATGGTCTGGAATGTTTTTCTACAGTCGAAAAATGACCCTACTTGTCGTGGAAGATTGACCCGGGGTCATTTTTCTACGTAGAAAAATGACCCCCTGGTCAATATTCTACGGGGGTCACTTTTCGTCGTTACACCGGCGGGACCACTAACCAACCAATCAACTGAAATGCAAATTGCGAGTGAGAAATACAAAAAATACTATGAAAATTTACTTTAATGTCAAAAGGCAGTATCATATGATTACAGATTAAATGCGAATCTACAATTTCAATGCTCACAATTGCAAACATTTAATTTTTGCATAATATTATATGAGAAAAAAAAACATATTTCATGTGCATTGCTTGGTCTTAAACGATAGACGCTAAAGTTCCATGAGTATTAACTGTCATGCATAAAAATGCTTCTGCTGACCATATAGTGAAAAAAACGTGTAAATTGACCTTTACTCTGGTGTCAGTGATAAAATATAAACATCTAGCTAGACCAGCATGTTTTGTCATTCAGTCATCGGATTGAATAATTGTTCTCTGTAAGCGACTATGTGCAAAAATAATAGCGATAGCCATAAACAGAAGATTCCTCGGACATGCATATCCCTCTGTTGTGCCAAGACCTGCAATTCTATTCAGCTTTAAACATAAAGGAACATACGGTCACAATCCATGTCAATATTTGCTATCAAAGGGTTTAAAAATTCAGGCATAATGCAGTATTCTTCAAACTTATAAACAGTACGAACTATCGACACTATTAAGAAGGTGTAAATTTCTCAGACCATAGCTTTGTCACCTTTTGTCCTTTAAATGGAGAAGAGAGATTGAGATTGTATATTTGATGGTACACAGATAATAAATGATTCTAGTATTAAGGGACTGGGTGTGTCTGTGGATGTTTCATACTGTAGACCATAATACTGAGGCGACATGAGCCTATATTTACTTATCGTGCACCCGAAGTCAATTGACAATACCAGAATTCTACATCACATACCAAAATTCAAAGTAAAAGATGAATATATAATTTGAAAACCATAATAAAATTTTTGCAAAGATTTTTAATAGTTTTAGGTTGTAGGACACTGTTAACCGCTAAGATAGAAAATTTCAATAATAGTCACAATTATATGTTCAAAAAAATTGTTAGCTTATCAAACAGTGGAATGTAACATGAGTAAAGTAATTATAATATCAATCGGGTTAAAATGGGTTAGCACTCGGGAATTTGTTAATTTAGTGTCTAAATCAACCGTAGTTTGGAGACTTTATTTAAAAATATATAGGAGGCGCAAATTGTCCAACATTGTCCTTTGGATATGTTTAAGTCAAAATACACATTTTCTGTAAATTAGAAGAATGGACAAGTTGCAGGTTGATGTAAACAATGTCGATGACTACTTGTATGCATATGAATAACAATAGAAATGTGACAAACTACTATAACCCCGTTGCAAAAGCCAGTGTCGCTCGATATTATTAAATACATTCAAGTGAGATACATATCAAACCCTGCTATCCCGTGGGGATCCGGGTTAGAATAGGTCCTAAGTACCCCTTGCTTGTCGTGAAAGGCGACTAAATAGGGCGGTCCTTCGGATGAGACTGTATAAACCGAGGCCCCGTGTCACCGAGGTGTGGCACGATAAAGATCCCTCCCTGCTCAAAGGCTGTTAGTGCCGAGCATAGGCTTAAATTTGCAGCCCTTCACCGGCAATGGTGACGTCTCCATATCAGTGAAATATTCTGGAGAGGGATGTTAAACAGTATACAATCAATCAATCAATCAAACCCTGCTTTTAAGACATTGTTTTATAACTCCGATTAAAAAAAAGAAACTTTGGAAATTTAATTTTTCTCAAAACAATAGAACCCAACTCTCATAGCTAAAGTGTGCTGATTCTTTGATTAAAAGTCTCATTGCCGGTAAACAGTCTCCAAATAGCAGAAACGAGATCAAGTACGGTGGGATTCCGGTTGGAGATTCTAAGTTACAGGCATTTCTAAATGAAACTGACAACAAAAAAGGCTTCAATTATTTCATTATACGTCATTAATTATTCTTTTAAATCTTGTTTTAAAGGGACATGGACACTGTTGTAACCGAATAGTTTTAAAAACTTATTTTGAGGTTTACAATTCTAACTTAAAACAATTCTAATGATCAGCAAAGATTTGAACATCATCTGTTGATTTACAAAGAAGATACAGAACATAATCTTTTTGATCATGTAAACAGGGTTCGGGCATTGTTTAGTTTACATATAAAAGATATCATATTATAAACGAAACAAGATTCAGCAAATCAATGGAAACTGTCTAATCATATTTATATTTAACATCTTTAATGACACAATGTGTTTTGAACGAATATATATTGTGTATTTCATCTATGTAAACAAAAATATGGCGCGGACCCTGCTTACATAACAAAATTTTGAAGCTCTATATCTGCCTTGTATCTCGACAACTGAAAATCAAAGTTTTGCTGATCGTTACAAATATGTTAGTTTAATATTTATAAACATAAAATGGGAGAAAATAATTATATAAATTTTAGCTGACGCTGTGTCCATGTCCATTTAAGCGAATTAAAAAATTATATTTTATCATATATATGATTACAATATAAACATTAATGCTCAAAATCTTCCCTTTTATGTCCGATTTCACTCTCTTTTGAGAGTTCTAGAACGGCAGATGACATTGAGCCCGATTTTGAAAAAGAAAACAACGGTTAAGCAATTGATAACACGATGAGTTATGATAATATCAATTTATTGAAATCAAGTTGTGCTAATCAGTTTACAAATAAAATATTAATATTTACAACTAAAAGCATAATGGCAGCGAACTTAAGGTACAGTTTTTATTTAAAAATAAATTTACAGAAAGAAAAGTGGTAAATTGTATAACTATAAAATTAAACAATGCCTTAATTTTTTTTTTTTTTACATTTTACCAATACATGTAACTTTTAAAAATGTGTGTTTTTAATAATACAATTCCATTTGCGGTCTTTTCACTTTTTGTATAAAATTTCTTTTTATCTTTTCGGTCTGTATATACTGAAGGACGCATAAAAATACTGTCAGATGAAATGTATGTGTACATTGTCTTCTTTTATCCTTAAAAAATGTAAAAAGAACGTCCGTAGAATGAAAATTAATAATATAATACAACAGATATCAAGATAAAGTGTTTGATACATGTAAATGGAAAATGTCAGTTAAAGAGTGTTCATAGTCAACAATGTCTGCCGTAGTTCAATTGATATTAAAGTCGGGGGAATTTATTTCTTGATAATTCTGCCGAAATGTAGATTAAGCAGGTCGAGAGGTCAGCAGCTAAGGAGGTCAAATACGCATGCAAATTGCGTGCGCATCAGTCTCTGTGTCTGACGCTAAGGAGGCCAAATATGCATGTAAATCTCGTGCAGCTGCCTTTGAGTTTGACGTCAGTGTTCGAGGACTATTGAAATTGGCATGGAAGTCCTCGTGTAATTGAAATCTATTAGTCTATATTTTCAATGTCTAAGTCTACAATTTTATTTTACAATGAAATGGAAATATAAGGAATCACTGTCTAGTTTTGACATCAACAATAGTGGGAAACATGGGATAATTTTAGCATATGCAAATTATCCCAAGTTCCCACTTTTGTAGATGCCCTGGCATACTCTCAAAACTAGACAGTGATTCCTAAAATAAACTCTCAATAAAACTATTATTGAAATTTATCGATTATTTGAATAAATATGTCAGCAACGAAGAAAAAAATTCCTTCGATCTCAGAATTTTAAAATAGTTATACAGAAAAATTGAGAAAATATTAACTTGAAATATGTATCAAGATCCCCTTTAATTTAAAGTTAAAACTGCTTTAAAAGAGGCATATGTAGAGATACAATCTGAACCTAAGTGCACTGCAAAGACTACAATCTATAATGATGATAACAATGCGGTCCAGAGAGTATGGAATGCACCAAACACGCGTCCTTAATCAGACATGTCATTATAAATATTCTATACAACGCGTAATCTGATTGGTTCTAGGTTATCACGTGATCTGGTCGTAAAACTTCATATTTCCCGGCCGTCGGTAACCTTTTCATCATATTCCACCTCTTTGGAACACCAACTGTATTTTCCCGCATTATTGTTCTCGTTCGTTGAACGAAAACTCCAGAGCGTAGTAGACGTCACAATAGTCTGGTTTACGTCACAAAATTGCTGATTAGAAATGTGTAAAAAGGTTTCAGGAACTTTGACGTTAAAAATAAAAGTGAATTGGAGAGCAGAGCCGAATATGAAAGTGTATGTTTATTTCAAAGGTTTTGCTTGTTCGGTATAATAAACAATTCATTGCATGAATGACTTATTCAGCCAAGAAATATCATATTCCACTCGGGCGAAGCCCTCGGGAAATATGATTTTTCTTGGCTGAATGTCTTCATATTTCCCTCACTATCATGCAATAAATTTATAAAATGTTTATTTACAATTTCCTGTACTATCCTATCGAAGAATAGCAACTTTTTTATTGACTTCAGTATTTGGATGTCCTGTGCTCAAAATGTATTCATGAAATTGCAACACACATAGGAAAGGGTTTCATTAAAAAGAGAAATCTCCTATTTAATTTCTATAAAAGTAAGCGTGGAGTAATATTCAAATGAACAAGCAAAGAATATACAAAAGTTTATAAGCTTTTTTTATCGTAATATTATATATTTTCCATTTAAAATTGGCTGTCTTGGTTATTGGATCTCGAATTCTGATATTGCTGCTCCCATTGGCACTGCTGGAGTTATCAAAACTTTCAAACCAATTGGAAAGCTGTAAAATTATTCAAAAATGTAAATCCTACTTCAAATCTTATTTACTAAACGCATTTATACCCTAATCAACAAAAATTTACAAAAAAATAATAAAAACATCAGTTCTAGAAATATAGATTTTTTTTAGCCAACTAAAGGGTTTAAATTGAAATTTATCAACTCCTGTTTAAAAAAATAAAATATTATTATTATTATCATTATTGTTATTGAAAAAAATACTCGATTGTCGACGTTCCAATAAATTCGTAGGAAATTCAGAGAAGAAATAATTTAATGGTCGACAAAACCTCGCTGTTTGTTATTTTGTTCTCCCTCATAGACGACCTATTGTATAAAAATCTACACGCTCCCATTCCCTTGTTTTGACTAACTAATCGATCGATGAATGTTGTATTGTGTACGAATAATTGATTTTAACGGTTCTAAGGCATTTACATTCCGCACCTGTGTTGTCCAACAAACATATTTCAATAAAAAAAATTTAACACGTTTAAATAAAGTACAGATTAGTAGTTCAACAGGATCGGTATCAAGATGTAAAAAAACAAGTTTTATCATCATAATGAAAGTCCAAAGTGAATAAAACTAACAGAAGTAAAAAAGTGAATTTCTCACGGCGATGTCCGTATGGAATTATCTTTGGAAATAAACAATTTGCTGTTACAATTGATATTAATGACTCGTCGATTTTGAAAGAAAAAAAAATTGTTGAAAAGTCACGTATACACGCACCTGTGATTTTCAATGATTTGTTCCTTAGAGAAAATAAGAAAGGGGATTAGAATTTAAAATTCATAATCAAAATACTTTGATTTATTATCCTAAAAACTATATTTTATAAAAAAAAAAGATAATTTAACTATTGAGCTGTATGTTTTTTTCTTTTCAAAGCACGCCTTTGAGCAAACACAATCATGTATTATATATTCTAGTACGGTCTATAGTCGGAAGAAAAAACTTTAGATAACATTATCACAGCACATTTAGCAAGTATGTTGACAAATCTCTCTGAAAAAGACAGTTATGATGAGTTTAGTTGGTTTAAAAACATTTTCAGAGTGCTTAGCTGTAAGGAAAAAAATTAAAAAAGACAATGTTGAAATAGTAAATGATTTTAAAAATCAACAAAGCAATTAACTGGACAGAAAGTGACTTTTCAGAAATATTAAAATGAAAAACCACGTTTTTTCACAGCTGCTTAGTTTTTGTTTTACTTTGCTTTTTTCAAAATAAAAAAAAATTACGAAAACACTGTTCTAAAGCACGCATCACATTTTTTGTGGCCATGATCATTCATCCAATCAAATCACGATAAACGATACACTCTTGTTTTTGAGAGTTTTGTCCATGCAACACTCGGTGTTGTTTTGAAAGAAGGAACTAATCTGCTATTTCATTATTACAGAACAAAATAAGGTTAATAAGATCATCAAAATACCTTCATTTTTCACTTTTGATCCTGTTATCATATGTCATCATTACCATATTCCTGTAATCATAAAGAGAAAGAAAAAATAAAATAATGGCAAAAATAAATGCGCACAATTATGAAATCAACAAAAAGGTATTCGATCATTTAAAGTACCTTTTCTCTACAAATTAAAGTAGAAATAACAAATATAAAACTACAAAATCAAATAGATCTTCAGTAAGGAAAGTCTTATGTCATCTAAATTGTATAAAAAGTCTGTTTTAAAGAAATTTAATTTTATTATTTGATAAAAACAACTTCCCTGTTGGCTTTCCAAAAGGGCATAAAGTAATAAAATGAGGAAATAATTTCAATGACTACCAAACCTAGCTATTTGTAAGACTGTTTATCCTAGCTCACTCACAAATTATCCAGTGAATAATTTCAGCGTTAACAATCAACACCCTTTCATCCCTTTGTTTTGACTACTCACTGTTGGAATTTTTAAGAAAAATCTTTAAACTTTTCTTTTTTAAAAAATGTATATGGCTTATAAATTGTGTATTTAAGCTTTTTATTACATTTGGACACTGCATTTTAAATTCTTATCTTCTATTTAGTGCTTTTGGACACTTAAAATTTTGTATATTAATCTTATAAATTTTGAATAAGACCGCTGAAATTTTATTTTAGTTTTATTAATTTTTATAAGTTTTATTCGTTAATTAATATTTAGCACATCGTAGACATCAAATAGACGCCATCTTCTTAACAGCCTAGGTAAAGTTGTCGGTAAATGCTACCTAAATATCAAAATGACGTGGCTACGCGATATCTTGGATTCAGCCAATTTTTTTCTCACTGAAACTTCATTGAACTTAGTATTTAATGACTTTGACAAGTGATGTGAAATCCTAGAAGAGAGATTTAGATTCAAGAAATGTTAATTTGCAAATATCCTTTAAAAAAAACAATTATGGGTAAATGAAAAATAAGCATTTTATTACACCGTAAAGTTGGTCTAAATATGTTTTTTTGCTATCCGATATATTTTCCTTAATGGAGCTCTTCGGTATTGAAGAATACAAAATGTGTAAAATGTAAACAAGGTGGCAGACAAAAAAATCTGCATTTTTTCATCTTGTTTTGAAACCTTGTTCAGAAAATTTCTACCTCGAGAGAATCAGAATTTGATGAAAAACAGTTAACAAAGTAGGGATTTTTGCCTACATCTTACACCAGAAAGTTTACTATCTGTAAAAACCATCGGAATAAAATCTTCAAGAAAAGCTTAATGCTGGACATGATGAGTATTACACTCGAGCTCATAGAAAGAAAATATGAGGATATCAGGTGTCACATGTACCTGGTAATTGACTGTATATCAAAATATCAGACCATTAAAACAAACAAAACCATGAGAAATTGGATGCACAGTTGCACATAATACATATACATGAAAATGAATCATATACTTTTATGAAATATATGTGCCCATTTTGGGTACCGGTATTTTATTTTCTGTAAAATTCAGTATATTTGAAAGCGACTTGATGAACACTATTTTTCAGAGATATACATCTAAGTTTTTAAAAAAAAAATTGTTATTTTACAGCTGGTCAGTTGTTGTGTTTTCTATTTTTCCCCCTGCTTTTTTCGAAAAATAATAAAAATATTAAAATCACAATTTTCTACAGCTTGCAATACTTTTTTATGCATGTTCAGCCATCCATTCAGTATCAATGAACAGCATTGTAAATGTATTATATTTAGCGTGTACGATATTTAATGGAAATTGATTTTTGAACGAGTTAGCGTAGATTTGTTTTGGCGCATTTTTCGATGTTGTTATCTATGTATATATGTGCAAGACATTAAGCGTAATACTTGATTTAGCGGAAGTTTCTCTCCGCCAAAAGCGCTAAAAAGAATACACAGCCAAATGGAATACGTTAACAGTATATTTTTTTTATCTTTGTAGAGTTTTGTACAGGCATCATTCAGTGTTGTTATGAAAGAAGGAAATTTGTTTTCTGCTATCTCTCATAATTATAGACAAATCTTCATTAAGATTAATACGTAATCAAAATACTTACTTTTGTCCGTTCTTTCCTCCTCTGTTATCAGAAAAAGAAGGATATAAACAAAAATCGCAGAAATAAATGCACAAAATTAAAATCAACAAAAGGCTATTTATATCTTTAAAGGCTATTTATATCATTAAAATATTTATTTTCTATATAAGTAATACATTCAATAACCAATATAATACAACAGATTCAAACCGAGTTTCTATAACATAATTGGCTTTATAATTTTTGATTTTGATGTTAATTTTTGGTTGACAAGTCAAAATTACCTGTGATTTTCGTTAATTTAGACATATGAAAAAAAAATTAATTTTGAATTTATTATCAGAAAATAGATACAAATGTAACCATATTAAGTAATAAATTATTGTGCTGTTCCGTATGTTTTTTTTCGCTAGGGTAAAGCACGCCTTTCATCAAATGCAACTATGAGTTATCCACATATTCTACGCTACAGTCTATTATCGGGAAAAAAAACTAGACTAAATATTGTCACAGTAGAATTTACAATTATGTTGATGAATCAGTCTGATAAAACAATTGTGATTATTTGATTTATAACATTTTGTTCGGAATGCTTGATCTAAAAAAAATTTAGAAAAAAATACTACTATACTAAATGATTTCAAAATTAATCATTGGGAGAAATTAGTAAATAATTGTATTGAAAATGACTACAGCAACGTAGTTTTCAAAGATATTAAATCTGAAAGAAACACTATTGTTATATCACAGTTGCTTAGTGTTGTTATTTTTTTCTTCTTATAACTATTATTTTTGAAATATCTTAAAAATCTAATAAATTGTTTTATATGCTCTTTATGCAGACATAAATGACTTAAATAGTATTACCAGTATCATTTTGCACATGATTTGTACCGTTTTATCAATGAAAAAACGCTTGTCGTACATGCATTAATTTAAATTTGTACATGTACAAATTTAGAGACAAACTAGACTCGTGACATTCCTTGGATTCATTGGTTACATTATCTGTTAACCAAATCTGTCAATCAAACCCGCCAAAAAATTGAAATTTTGATATCTTTTGTATGAAATAAAATTTTTAATTACTTTCAGTGTTTAATGCTATTAAAATATATAAGTCGTAATTTTATAGAGAAAATAATAACTTCAAGTTTGTGTCCAATTACCTTTAAATAAATGTTGTGTACCTTACTGTAATCGGTTGTAAAATGCAGCGAGTTTGTGTTTATTTTCGTCTGAGATCATTTTGATTTATAGTAAATGGAAAAGTTTACATCGTATATTTATTTATTAAGCACTTTTATCAATATAATCAAAATCTTATAAATAATATACTTATTGTCTTTATAGATATTTATAGACATTTGTGCATACACTATTCATTTTTGTTTTGAAAGAAAGGATTTTTCTGTTTTCTCTCATTATTAATTACCGTCAACATTTTGTGCCGATTATTGTTTAATTTAGAATTTCAAATATTTAGTATTTGATATCTCATGTAGCTATTCTTCCTTATGTAATAAACACAGAAATACGAGGGGTGTTCAATAAATAATCAGCTCGATGACATGTAACATAGAAATTATATGACATATAGAGCTTGACTTTCTCTCATTATTGAATCTTTGTTGTATTGATAACACTTTATGTAACCACTTTTCTTCATGAAGTTTCATTGCGGCAAGCTGGTAAACAATGGCTGCTCAAGCCACTGTATTAAAAATGAATGTTAAAATAAAAGTAAACTAGAGTAGATTAAACGCTACATTAAAGCTGCTGTAAAACTTGTTTAGAATCCCAAAGAAATATTTACTGAAATTTGTCTGAAATACAGCGACAAATGTCTGTTTTATACACTCAACAGCAGAGATTTCAATGCACAAAAAAAGATAATATGGCCGTCAAAATGGTATAGTCCTTGGCGACAAGGACTTACAAAAACCAGTGTACTCTTCGGGAAACCTCGACAAATTATCACAGATCATATTTTATTGACTTTAAGACACATAGCAAATTTGATAGGCGTCATTTTGGGGATAGTTCACAATGATTAAAGAAACGTCTGACAGTAAAATCTTAATACCCTATATGTTTTGAAAATGAGTGAAAATGACAGCATGTAAGAAGATCTAAATAATTATTTTAAAAAATCCAAAATTGTACTAATCCACGTTTGCCTGAAATTCAAGCAGCTAATGAAACTTGAATTAATTGTTTTAAGCCCTCACAAACAAATTAACATTAATTAGATTCACTTGGCAAAATAGCAAAGGCCTGAGAAGAGCAACGGATTGCAAGAGAATAAAACCGATTTATATGATACTTTCTTAGATATAAGTGGTCTTGTTTTCAAGTTCTTTTTCTGGGAGGCAATATAATTTCTGGAGGAGTCGAGAAAGCAAACGTTTTGCAAAAAATCGATTAAATCAAAAGATTTAAGAGAAGAAGGAACCAGAATCAGGAATCCACTACCTTAAATTTCTTCAGGACAGCGTCCAAATCCACAAGCCATAGAGAGTGAAGGAGATTTGGGGTTAAACAGAAACTTAATGCTTTGTCACACGAACAATAATCACCACATCTTTCAACCATTGACTTGTTTTATTCTCTAACTTGAAAAAAACACCTTTCAGAAAGAGAAAACAAGTACAGGAAATCATAGGATCTGTCGTATTCCAGTATACTAAGGGTCATACTCAAAAATGTGTTGTAAAAACAATTAAAAATTCAATAAAATTGTTACAGACATATATGTTAATTAAAAGAGAATATTAAGTGAAATCATCAAGACTAAATCATTGAAAGGCATTTTATTGCTTCTTAGCGAGCACCAATGGTTATTTATTGAACGGACCTCGTAAGAAAAAAAGATTGACATGTTTAAAAGTAAATAGATAACAAAGATCATGACAGATTACAGATAAAATTATATAGCAATAATTCAATTTTACTTGCAACACTTCAATTGATTGGTTAAAAGATTTTATCCAATTTATATAACATAACTTGCCTACGTGACAATGAGTTACGTCAAAAATCTTATTACTCCGCTTGACGTTACTTTTAAAATTGAATCAATGTGAAGCCTTACTCTTGGGGAAAACATGTCTCATTGTGTGCACTGAAATCAAATTATAACAAATGAAGCTTATTTCGACTTATATTATACGATATAACAAACATTGGGACAGTTTACGCTTTTATAAACCGTTTCGCGGTTTATAAAGCGTAAACTGACCAAAGTTCTGTTATATCGTATAATATAAGCTAAAATAAGCTTCATTCCTTAAATAACAGAGCTATATGGCACATATGACCTAAAATTAAAATATTTTTTAAAATGAAAAAAAAAACTTAAAGAACTCACCCATATTGTACATTCCCATTCCTGTAATCATAAGGAAAAATACTTAAGTTGGAATGATAAATCAACTATACAAAACGCAGTAAAAGGCTTATGTAATATTTCGATTATGTGTTCGTTAATCGTTTGTTTGTTCGATTTTTCTTTTTGAAATAGCACTCTTGCACCTTTAAATAACTTTTGGTCCTATCTTTTTATTATTATTATATTATTTTTTTTTACAAAACTTGCATTCAACAGATTACATAATTTCTGTAAATATCAAATTTTCTTATGCCCCAGTAAACGAAGTTTCGGGGGTTTATACTTTTTGTCGTGTCCGTCTGTCTGTATCTCTGTCTCTCTGTTTGACCGCAAAAACTTTAACCTTGTCCATAACTTTTGATTTAGTGGACTTTGATATTTCACATGAGTATTCCTTGTGACAAGACCTTTCTTTGAGTACCACCAAATTTGAACTTTTAACCTTGCCCTTGGAGTTTGACCCACTTTTACACGAAAATTTTAAAAATTTTCTTTACCATATCTTTTGAACAGTAGATACCAGGACATTTATACTTCACATTGTAATCTTTGTTGAAAGACGTTTCATAGGATACCAACAATCTTGACCCTTTGACCTTGACCTTTGAGACTGACCTACTTTAAAAAAGCAAGTCTTGACCATAAATTTCAAACGGATAGAGCTAGTGCTTTCATTCTTTACATATTTAATTCATGTGAGAAGACCTTTCATTTGATAACAAGAACTTTGACCCGCTGACCCTGACCTTTGAGTTTGACCTACTTCTAAAAAAAATACCATGGCCATAACTTCTGAACGGTTAGGGCTAGGGCTTCCATACTCTACATCAGTATTCACTGTGGCAAGACCTTTCATTTGATACCACTTACTTTGACCTTTGACCTTGACTTTAGGAATTCTTTACTTATTGAAAAACTTTAACATTGGCTTACTTTCCATTGCATTCCGGTGAGAATACCCTATCTTTTGTATCAATTAATTAAATTTGCATTTAAGAAACGGTAAATTTTTGCTACGTTGCCATACGGGAGCATCTGAATGTATCACATACACATCTTGTTGTTTATTTAATTCTTTATATACAAGCCGATTACAAACCTTTATACATTTTTACAGTTCTAAAATAATATCTTTAAGTACAGTAACTGTAGAATATTTATGTTTTCTTCAATTTAATAGTGAGCAAGACTATCAAAATTGTAAATATTTTCCTAATGTCCTTTGTAGTGTTGAAATGATGCAAAGATTTAGTCCACTTTTGTCCGTTTATGTCTGTGCAAGGGAAATCTGCAAAAATATTATATTGTTCCATTCTTACAGGGCTACTTCAATTTTAATACTGTATCTTTTATCCATTTTCCTGCCAGCAAATTAATTTTTATAGCTCGGTGTCCGAAATTCATTAATGTTGCGATTCTTGTCCTTATTTTTACACATACATCATTTAGAATTCATAATATAACAGTTATAGCCTTTTCGATGTAATTCAAAATTTCGCCAAATGTCGATTCTCAAAAATGGTATGTTAAGCAAGAGTTGGAAAATCAAAGTCCATGAAACAACACAAAATAGGAGCAGAGCGAATACGGACCTCAGAAAGATCAGAGGTGGGAACAGGTGCCATGGAAGAGTGAACATCCCCTGAAGACTGGTCACAAAAATATTTTCATTTTAACTGGAAAATACGCATTTTCGACCCACAATTGAATTTGCCCACTAACTTTAAAGTGACATGGACACAGTTTCATTTGATTTTTTTTTTAAAAATCTAATTAGATTGTTAAACATTCCTTACAAAGGCGAATCTGATGATCAGCAAAATTTGTAACACATAAGTTTGCAGATTTACAAAGGAGATACAGAACTTGAAATTCTTCATAAGGCGCCTTTTTTTGTTTACATTTGGAGAATATCATATCTATAATAAACGAGATTTAGCAATTCACTATAAACTATCTAATCGTGTTTAGATAAACTTTTTTATTGAACAAATCTGCTTTGAACGAACATATATTAGTGTATTGACCTTTGTGAACAAAAATAAGGCACTGGCCATGTTTACATAACAAAGGATTAGAACTCTAAACCTGTATTGTATCTCGACAGCAGAAACCCAACTGCAACTGTGTCCATGTCCCTTTAAGTAGGGGTTTATAAAGAAAAAATAGCGATCCCTTCGCTTTGAAAACTAGAGGTACTGTGAGCAATGAGCTTACTTAATGATACCCCCGCTTCCCATAATGTCCATGTGTTGCTATATGCTGTTTTACGGTAATGTGTAAAGAGGAATAACTCGCCCTTTCAAATGTTATCCAGAAGCTTCCAAATGTGACGTCATAGGTTAACATATAATGGCAATGTCCATGTTTTGCTATGGAGAAACTTAAAATACGTGTCGAATAAAAATGTAAAATAGGAGGTGCACAATGGCAATATGTAATAAAGATTTTGTGAAAGTTTCATCAAATTTCACTCAGTGGTATAAGAGGAGTTGCAGATAACAGGAAAAGCGTAACAGACGGACGGAAATACCGATTACTATATACCCTCATACTTTTCAAGCGGGGGGTTTAAAAAAACTGTGAAATAACTGAGTATATTAAATGTAAAATATTTTACTGTGTTATATGGAAGGGAATTACCGCCAAAAGTCTATGTATCTTGCGTTTATTCTTATTCTGCCTACTTCTTTATGCTTTGTTATTATTGTAATTATATGTCACTTTCTTGTTTTCATATTTGTTTTTATTACATTTCACTTTGACTTTTATCATTCTTTATTTTGTCATAACTTCTATGTTGCTTTTTTCTTGTAAATTTATTTTACTTCCTTTTAAACTTTAATAGTTTCTTAAATAAATTATCAGCATTATCTCTACTACGAATGTTAATTCAATCACGCTAACAATGAAGCATATTCAATGAAGACGAAAGGAAGCCGTCAAACCGTCAAAATTTAGTGCGGCATTATAACGCTAGGTGGTGTGGTGTTCGCTACGAGTGTTGGTAAAACTAGGTAAGCAAACTCGGTTCGGGTTATTTGAGATTCTTCATTAGACCTTAGTACTTTATCAGTCGAACTTCTGAAGGCCGGATCCGATCACCCGATCCAATGATGGAAACTCCATATTTATTTTCTCTGGGCACACAGGAATACCGGCCAAATTTTTTGTCAGCCATCACTTTATACTATACTGAATATGTTCATTAAAAGGCCGACCCACATTTTGTAAGAGTAAGGGTCAAATAAGTTAATGTAGTACGTATAGTAGGAAGAAAATTTAATTTGATTATATAGAAGAAGTTGAATCTAACTCTAAACCCACCCCGCCCCCGAAATAGGATTTCATTGGCGTCGGAAGCTAATTGAAAGATGGGGGTTGAGAGTAAGAATTTTGTTTGACTTTCAAAAAAAAAAAAAAAAACCTGACAAGCCAAAAAAAAAAAAAAAAAAAAATTTCCATTTTCCAAACACAAAAATCCAGTGCCAAAGTTTTTTTTTTCTCCAAATTCCACCACTTTCCTCATTTTAAACCTTTACTGCATCGTGTCCATGGAAAGTGGGGGGGGGGGGCTAAACCTACGCAGAAATGTTCAGTGTCTATACTAAGTGTATCTTTGGAAAGAAGTGGGGGCTATGCCAACCCCCCCCCCTCCCCGGTTCCGACGCCTATGTATTTTCAAGTTTGGACAATTTCCTAGGTTTTATTTTTGCGCTTGTCAAGTTGTTAGTAACTGCTGATGCGCGTGATTCTAGCGACAGGGCTTTGCAAAGGAGTGAGGAGCGTTATGGATAGGCAGGCGCAGATCCAGAATTTTTTTTCCAGGGGGGGGGGGGGGCAACCCAGTCAAAAAAAAAAAATTCCAATCCCAGAAATTTCTTGATAAGCATAAAAAGAAGAAAAATCCTAAACTCGCTCAAACTTCAAACTTCTATTTCGGGGGGGGGGGGGGGGGGGGGGGGGGGGGTTTAACCTTTTTCCTTGTTTTAGTAACCTTGTATACTCCAGGGGGTCCTCCCCCCTCTAGATCCGCGCATGGAAGGCGAAGTCGGAACCAGACTACATACACCCAGGCATACTAGAAACACCCCGGCCTTTTTTTCTGCGTTAATATTTTATATTAAAATAACACTTTTCAATAAAGATAGAAATATATTTAGTACGCACCGTGTTTATCATCAACCAGGAGAGCTAAAAAAATCTTAATTTTTAAACTTGAAAATTCTATTTGGTGGTGGTAAAAGGGGGGGGGGGGTCGTCAACTTTTTTTCAGTAATTAATTTTACTCATATGCAAATAAGTACATGACTTTTTATATATAAATTGACTATTAGTACTGCAACAAAAAGTGTAAGGAATGGGGGGCAACAAGCCTTTAGCTGAACTTTTCCAGTAGTAAAAATTAACGTTTAGGAAAATGTTTCGTGGCCACCCTTACCTCTACCGATGAAACGTACCCCATAGGAGGTCGTCCACCCGGAAGTCAGTATATATATTGAGACTTTGGTGGTGTGATTGTACATTGTATAATTTCCTTTAGCCACCTCTTGCCGGTGGAGAGCTGCAAATTTGTGCTATATATACTCAGCACTTATAGCCATTGAGCAGTGAGGAATCTTTTTTCGTGCCAGCACCTACTGCGGTACGGGACCTCGGGTAATACGGTCGGGATCTCATCCAAAGGACCGAACTCCACGTTTTATAGTGGGAACCCACGGCGTATTGGTCGACTCCTTACTTCTGTACTTCGTGACTCTATATAGAGCAGACGCCGTAACCACTGTGTCACGCGGGCGACTGCATCCAGGGCGGGGGGGGGGGGGGGAAGGGGGGGAAGAGTCATTATCCATATGTACTCGTGAAGATTAACTATGTTAAATAAATGGTTAAAATGATTTAATAATAAAACACTATTAAAATGATATTATTTAAATATTTATTCATAAAGAACGGATAACTTTTCTTCAAAACCTGAAAACGTTAGTATATATAATCATTGTTTTACAATTTTAAAAAACTATTCGGGGGGAGGGGTTGCTAGGAATGGGGGCGAATTGCTATGTAATTATATATAGCGAGATTTCCTACGGAAGACTAGCTATTAGTAGATTTAAACTAATTTAACCCTTCAACGACCAGAGATTATGCGTTTTTACTGCAAATTGACTAAAATTTTCGAATAAAATTTATAAATTGGTATATTCTCTGAAAGATAAGATCATAAAGTATTCAGTTTCGTAGAGTAAAATGACATTGCGGTTGCCATGGCAACGAATAAGACCCATAGGTGCCAAATAGTGCTTTTTCCTTTTTACTTCCCTGAAATACAAACAGATTTACAAATAACGCTTTCACAACGGAAGATTAAGTAATACTATTAAAACAAAGCATTAATGGTCAACTAATTTTAAGTTATACTAGTTAATTTTATTTTATAGAGAGGTTTGACATAATGCCATGGTAAGGTCTTGCGGCATTACAGCTGTCTGATTGTAGTAAGCAAATTTTCAATCGCATTCCCTCTTACAGTTTTCAATTGATTTCAATAAAATTTGGTACACTTGTAGAGAATACTTCTATATACAAATCTTTATTTTAGTACTTTCAATTTAATGCAAAGTGTTGCCATTGTACCAAAAATTCGAATTTCGAGGAATGTGGAAAACTACATCGCGTAGTCAATACCATGCTGTGTATTGAAATTACAAATGATGTTACAAAAAATGGCATTCATAAAATGCTGTTCAAAGGGAGATGAGAATGAATATTGCTATAAAGACTATTTTATATTCGTTACCCATTTTATATCGACTTAGGTCAGTAGCGATCGAGATTCGTACCCACTACCTCCTTATCACGGAGCGATAGATAAATAGAGTTAATAGTGCCGCATGTTTTAGATGCACACGGACATGTGCAATGCCCAGTCATTTTTTTTTACATTAACCCCCGACCCCCCCAACCCACCCACCCACCCACCCACACACACAAGAGTTTTATCATAGACTAATATTACTTGCCTGTAGGTTCCAGCAATCCGAATTTTAGAATTCTCAACAATATGTACTCGAACATACAATATCACTAGCTCACAAATAAGTTTTTAGGTCACCTGAGCCGAAGGCTCAAGTGAGCTTTTCTAATCAAATTTTATCTGGCATCCATCTGTCTGTCTGTACCTTCGTCCGTTTGCTACGCTTTGGGGTAACCATCTCTTTTCTGCAACTCCTCTCATACCACTAAAGGAAATTTGATGAAACTTTCATATTGCATATTGCCATTGTGCACCTCATATTTTACTTTTTGATCCGACACATATTTTGGGTTTCCCATAGCAAAACATGGATACTGCCATTTTATTCATATGGGAGGAGGGGGTATTTTTTAGTGAGCTCATTGCTCACAGTACCTCTAGTTTTTAAATATTAGGAATCAAAATAGCAAACTTAAAATGTTGGTGAAAGGAAAGATTAGTATGCTTATATTTTTATTTTTCATTTTAAAATGATTTCTAAAATGGAAAGGAATTAATTTTATTGAATTGCTCTTTAGTTCATGTTCAGGAATGACAAATGCGACAGGAATTTCTGAAACAATTGGTGTGCTTAATCGTGGCGCTGAGCCAATAACTATTACTATATGTACGAGTGTTGTCTTAAAAATTTATAACGAATTTCACTATTGGGTCATTGGATTCATGGAGCAATCACTTGACGTAATTAAGGCGACGTGACAACCAGGTTTCAACCCGGTGAGCTTTGTCGCAGGTCTATAATTTTTCATTTCTTAAGATTTTTTTTCTTTTTTCTACTTTAAAATTTAATATCTATATCAAGATATGTTACTTTTCCACTATAATGTCTTTTGTACTGATTTGGATTGTACTGATTCGGATATTATTTGAGGTATTTAAAATATCTATGCAGTTAATCGATCAGGTATGGAAACTATGAAACTTTGCAAATAAGGAGGTATTGAAGTATCGATGGAGTTAATCATTAAAAATGTTAATCCATCCATTCTTACAAAGCTACAACCATTCGATAAATGTTGTCCTTTGCATGTGTATGGATTTCCCGGAAGCTTCAAAAACATTATAATCTCTTTTTGTAAGACATTTTCCTGTTTGTACACATAATTTTACGTTGTGCAGTGCTCCATGACGCTCAATGGCGTTCCGATTTTTGGATGTTTTTTACGCGTTGATCGTTTATAAATGGCTATAAAACAGTCATATACCCTCCAATTTATTTCAAAATTTCTCCTAGTGACGTTTTAAGAATACTTTAGCGACAGGTAAAATATCATACATCTCTTTGCGCTAAAATTGTGCAATTTTTAATTTTAATAAAAGAGTCTTTGTGATGTAAACGTGTCAAAATGTAGCATGCTCCGTGAAGCAAGTTGTATGAAAATAAATAAGCTGTACATGTTTCAATGATCACCGGAACACATTAATTGTTTGTATATTTATCAGAAAATCGTTAAGATTTTATCTGGAAAGTTTGACTGGTTTCGTGGATATAGCACGATAACAATAAAACTTGTCCGCGAACTTTTCTGACACCCCTCCGACATAATATCTCTCTTAAAGTTACGTTTTTCTTTGGTTTATGATCAGATCATGTCGAACATTAACTCTTCTCTACGAATAAGTCATTTTAAAAAAAAAGTAGAGGTACTATGAGCAATTACCTCCGTAAATGATTCCCCCAGCTCCCATATGATTATAATGGAAAAGTTCATGTTTTGTTTTGGCCGGGAAACCCAAAATATGTGTCGGATCGTAATGTAAAACAGGAGGTGCACGATGGCAAAAATATGTAATAAAGATTCTGTGAAAGTTTCATTAAATTTCACTCGGTGGTATAAGAGGAGTTGAGGATAAGGGATGAGTACCCCAAAGCGTAACAGACGGACGAACATACCGATTAATATACGAGGGGTGATAAAAAAGTTCGCGAACTATCTCTATATCTACGAAACCACAATTCAGATTATAATGAAATTCGGTACACACATAGCCATACACAAGGGCTATGAACAGCATATGCTGAATAATGTTTTTCTCCTTGTTTTTGACGTCACAATGTGAAAATGACGTCACTATGTAGGTCACCGGTGACGAAAAAATGGTTGTCTCAGTCAGACTCGTTCAACAAATGACTGTACAATTTATTGTATATATTAGAAATCCCTCTGCAATTTCATATGATAATTTGTACACAGTATATTAAGATAAATTAGTACTTATAAATTCAATTAATGATTGGATTGATCGTTTTAGTGAAGAAAGGCAGATGGTTATAAATGAAACATGTTATCATGCCCAGTGAAAGCAAGTTTGAAAAGATATGTATTTTTAATTAAGCAATTTGCTACCAAAGACCTCCAATGTACACTTTGAAAAATAGTTGAATATTTGAACAATAGTATAATTATTAAATAACTAAGATATAGTTTACTTTAGATTTTAAACATATAAGATATGATGAAAAGGAGCACCCTTTTTCTGTCCACCTCGAATAAAGGTCTCTCCCGAGACAAAAGATTTGTGTTTTAACGGTCGCCATACTTATTTTTGGAAAAGATATTCTTATCCACCCATTCTGTTGCCGAGATTTGACAATTTCTGACAAATCAACTGTTTTTGTCATAAATATTAACACTCAAGGAAAGAAATTTAAAACTCAGGAAAATCTCTCAACTTTTGTGACAGAACGCAACGGAGGGGTCACGTGACCGAAAATATCACGTGATTCGCGCATGCGCAGAACGGTGGTTGATGTGCATTAAAATCGGAGAGGATTAAGTTAAAATATAATCAACATTGAAACCAATTATTATGTCTTTCAGTGAAATTATTCATTAAGTTCGCGAACTTTTAGATCACCCCTCGTATATGCCCACATTTCAAGCGGTGGTATAATAAATTTGTTCCAAGTATAAAAAGAATCAGTTTGTTTTACATTGTGTTCATTAACAATTCCTTTTTACACGTAGAACGTCAAATGAAATCATAGTGCATTTTGAGTGTTTTACTCGTAAAAAACCCAATATTCAACAACATATATCTCTGTAACGGATGCGTGTACCTTATAACGTCCATCATAATAGTTGTAGGAAAAATTCTAAGTTTTTGGGTTATGGCATTTATGTTTATTTTATTTTGTGTTGTAATTAAGATATAACCAACAGAAAATAGCAAAAAAATCAGTCATTTATGCCTAATTTTTTCAACTTCCCGATAGGATTTGCAATGTTCACGCCAGGTTTACGAGAATTTCCTAACATTAAATAGAAAAAACTTTATGTAACAAAATTTTTCAGTTTCTTCTCTAGTTTAAGAAAATATAAATTGTTTTGTGGTATCCCAATTATTTACAAAACACCAACTGTTTGATATCTGTGATAATGAAAGTGCGTCCAAATGTGTCTCTGGGGGTTAAGGGATTCAACAAAAATGAATGCAGTTTCTGTACTTTGAACCATTAAACTTTACGGGTGGAAATACCTTTAGGTAAGAATTTTTAATTGTGCCATTGTACATATGTGATACACTGCGATGTCTTCTGCAGATTCTTTATCATAGATCTATATTTGGTCATATTCATTGTCTTTTTTATACTAAAGAAAAAAAATGTAACTTGTAAGTTACTTGAGTGAAAGACAGTATATAATTTCACAAACAAAAGTAATACATGCATATTAGGTGATTTCATGAAATTAATATATGTGTAAGCAAAGATCATCACTTAATAACTTAAAAACTCCTTAATATGCTTTAAGGTGTTTCCACCTCACAAATTAAATGGTTCAAAGTTCAAAAATTGCATGTATTATAATTTATTATACTTTAAATTTTCCAATTATTGCAAAATATGGATAGGTCATTATTTTATTTAAGATGCAAAATATATATAAACAGCAGTGCATGTATGTCGACATAAAAATATCCCTCTTTTTGGAAACAGTATTATGAAAAATATGTAAAAACTGGTTCAATTGCAGAATTGTGATGCTGAATGTTCCTAAATACTTCTTACCTATAATATACTATTGAATCGTGAATATCAGGAAAACTATTTTACATTAGAAGTTCATTAAAAGAATTGCCTGAATAAAGAGACCTTAGACGGATTTATTGCTGTTTTCAACACTTTTTAAAGTTTGAATAATCAATAAAATAAGAAAATATTCCTTTTTTCAAACTCCTTTTTTTTTTTTTTTTTTTTTTACAATATTTATCATTACACCTATTGTAAAGAATTCTTTCAAAATAGTTACAGTTTTTGCAAAAAACAATGACATCATAGGAGGGTGGAATTACCTTAACAATCTATTACATTGTAAAGCTAATGTGATCGGTTTTTTAAAAGATAAATATAGGATCTCTCATGATTTGTAGTTGAATATGATTTTTATCCAACGAATTTTTTTTTTAATCTTTGTGCTTTGGCGAGGGGATAAAAACATACTACATGTTGGATAAACCAGAAGACTCTGTCGAGACTGAAGCTCTACTGGTTTGTACTTATTGCAAAGGAAGAGAAAAGTACGTAAGCAATTGGGGAATTGAAACTTTACAACAGCAATAAATAGAATAATGATCCTTGATTAAGTATCTTTATCTTCTTAATGTACTCTATATATATGCTACATTATATTATAATCAACCTAAAACTGTATTTGGAGTAGCTTCTTGTGGGTATTTAATAAAATTTTCTATTTTTAGTAACAAAGGCAATAATGTTTATCGAAGTCAAAAACTGATAGACAAAATTATGTACCATAGTGTAGTCTACTTGCCTGCCAAGTTATATTGAAATCAGACCTAAACTGTAGGAGGAGTAGCATTTTGAAAGAATTTCACAGAAATTTCTATTTTTAGTAACCACGGCAATACCGTTCATCAAAATCAGAAACCAATACACAGAATTATGAAGAGAAGTCTACTTGTGTGCCAAGTGATATTCAAAACGGACCTAAACTGTAGGAGGAGAAGCATTTAGAAAGAATTTCACAGAAATATCTATTTGTAGTAATCACGACAACACCATTCATCGAAATCAAAAAAATGATACAAAGAATTACGTATCTTAGTTAAGTCTACTTGTGTGCCAAGTGATATTCAAATCAGACCTAAACTGTAGGAGGAGAAGTATTTTGAAAGAATTTCACAGACATTTCTTTTTGTTGTAATTACAACAACACCATTCATCGTAATAAAAAAAATGATACACAGAACGCAGCTTGGATAAGGCTGTCCGTAAAATATCAAACTGTTCAGACTGAAGTTACTTCTCTGAACTACCTATATATGACGTCATAATAGAATATGACGTCAAGTCACTGCATACTTGAGCTGACATGACGGGGAAAGTGTCATAAATTGAAGATGGTATGTAGATTTATTTTGGGACCTTGTTGTTTAATTAAAGTGTTAGTATTGTTGTTAAGCTCCGATGTGTTATTATGAAGTTGAAAATTTGAAATTTAAATATTCTTATTTCTTTTGCTTGTCTGATATGCACATATTCAAACAATAGAGAAAAATTATGTGTGAAACGCTTCCCTCACACGCTCTAGACCGAGTTAAAATTTAAGAATCGTGTCTATATTGGACTGGCACAAGTGAAAGACAAGGATAAATAGAAGATATTCTGCGTGAATCTACAAGCAAAGTATGTCCTCTAACTGAATTTTGCTGGGGGATTGTGAGTAGTTTATCCATTTTTGTATAAATTGTGATAAGGCGTGGAAAATACCCCCTCTTATGTTGGTAAGTTGAATTTCTCGCAACATATTTTCTTAACGAGTAAAAATTAAATCTGCCCCCAGCACTTTCTATATACCAGAGACCACGATGAATCGATCTATGTAACAAATTTTGCACAATATTTTTTTTTGCGCACTTGTGCCAAAGCGATTTCTGTGCAACATTAAGGTATGTCATAAATCTCCGTCACGTGATCAACACAGTCATGTGACTTCACAAAAGTACTTTATTATAATACCTGATTAAACTATCATCTAAGTTGACTGCAATTTCAAACAATGGTTACATATTGAAATTAAAATCAAGCTCTAAATAAAATGTATATTTTCAAGGCATTTAAGGCCTTCGGACAGCCTTATCATAGCTGCGAATTATTTATCTTAGTAAGGTCTATTTGTGTGCCAAGTGATATTCAAATCAGACCAAAACTGCAGGAGGATTAGCATTTTGAAAGAATTTCACAGACATTTCTATTTTTCGTATCCACGGCTACCCGTTCATCGAAATCAAAAACCGATACACAGAATTATGAAGAGAAGTCTATCTGTGTGCCAAGTTATATTTAAATCAGACCTAAACTGTAGTGGGAGTAGCATTTTGAAAGAATTTCAAAGACAGTTCTATTTGTAGTAATCACGACAACACAATTCATCGAAATCAAAAAATGATACACAGAATTACGCATCATAGTAAAGTCTTCTTGTGTGCCAAGTGATATTCAAATAAGACCTACACTATAGGAGGAGAAGTATTTTGAACAAAAAATGTTTACAGACAGATGTACATCTAGACAGACACACGGACAGCTAGACAGACGGACACCGTACGCATTACTATAGCTATCGCATACGTTCTTTTGGTATCTTACAAGTAGAGCTAAAATCATCTCTTACTACAAATCATGGTATACGCAATATTTGTCTCAAAAACATTGTAAAAGAAAGTGATTTTTTTTATTCTGCAAATATAGATTTGATCAATGAAAGATTATGAATGCTTCAATTTTTGTTGTAATAATTTTGCACTAATACAGTTTTTGTAGCATTTTCTTAAAAGTCCATGGATTTCCATTGAATTCCTTAGATATACAAACAATCTTGAATTCCACGGATTTCCTCTGCAAATTTCTATTCTGGCATTGTTCCGGTTTTTTCCAGGCTAGATTTGAAATTCAATACCTTTCAAGAAAAAATTCCGTCCCAATACTCTCAAGAATACCGTGGAATTCTGTAGAACAGGATTTACGTGGAATTCTATTGAATTTGTTATGGAATTCCACGGATCTTGCGGAAAATCTACATTAGGGCAGCTGTAAAGTTAACAATTGCATTAAAAAATCGCACATTTCACTCGAATACATCATATCCATTTAAAAATAAAAGGTATCCCAAAAATATCATACATTCTTCAGGGTATTGTTCTTACTATGTGTTTCTTTTAATGAAGAGTTAATATAGAACTCCGAACTCCACTTTATTTCACTTCATCACGCCATCGCAAAACCCATTGTGACGTCAAAACTGTACTTAACTGTTGGATATGAAAACGAATATCACATGAGCTATTTTCACGGGATAAAGGGTAAACATAGGATAAATAGAGGATATCTATATTGTGTGATTTGATATTGGCTTTATCCAACGAGTTGAAATGGTGTATATATTCGCGAGGCTTGCCGAGCGAATATACACCATTTCAACGAGTTCAACGATAAAACCAATATCAAATCACACAATTATAGATGTTCTATTTATCTCATACGACTTTCGTTTTAACAAAACTTTGAGACTTCCCCTGCGAAACTACATGAATGACTGCCAAAATCAAATTGATGACGTATAACTTGATGACGTAGCACCGTTGATGTTTACATGCGTCGAGAGAAAGTAGATCGAGTTCAAAATTTAGAATATTTGCTATCTGTGTCTTTGAAAACATCATGTGAAAATTGCTGGAGCTTTACATCAAACGAACTTCTGACTGAAAGTTGTTAGGACTATGGGGATCGTGAAAATCAACTCTTTTTACGATGGCAGTACTAGGGGCCTAGACTTTTTCTAGATTGTTTGCTGATCCATGGTAAGTTACATCTACATTACTAGGTAGGCATACGTAGTATAATATAAGCAAGCATTGTTAAAGATGTCAAAGGAGTCTTATAACAACAACTTAACTGGTAGGCTTTACTTTCTCCGAAAACGATCTAAGGGGGGGGGGGGTAACATCTGTATTAAAATAGCCAACGGGTTCCTTGATAAAATAAGACACTTCATTGAACTCTTGCTTTTAACGATATTGCTACCCTTTATCATTCATTTTATAAGGGCAACAATTTTCACAAATAAAAGTTTCAATAAAATAAAATCTTGAAGCGAGGGTTCGTGTCAAAACCGGAAGTGCTATTGATAAAGCATCTACCCGTTGATAAAGCATAAGTTTATCCAACGGCCTGTATCACCAACACGTATGAGATAAAAATAAATGATACAATATTGCTGATGAGTATATGTAAATTCCAAGATAATAACAAAAATGTCTTACCAGAAACAAGCGTAAGGCTCTAACATCATGGTCTTCTGCGTGTGCGTGAATAGGGCATACAGTACCCGCATCGTTATTCTTTACAGGATACACGATACGATAGGATACACGCACGATACGATAGGATACACGCACGATACGATAGGATACACGCACGATAGGACAGGATACACGCACGATAGGATAAACGCATAACACGATAAACGCAAAACACGATACACGCAAAACACGATAAACGCAAAACACGATAGACCTGATAAACGATCTTCACGATAGGATAAACGCAAAACCTGATAGGATTGTTTCAAAATGCGGAACGTTTTCTGACAAGACGAAAAGATTATTTTAAATTAAATTCAAGGATCAAAGATTATTTAAATTAGATTATATTTTAATTTAAATAGTTGCAGAGCTTCAAATCTAAACTATAAAGTGCATTAAATTATTAAAAAAAGAACTTGAGATCTCTGTGGTAATTTTACAAAAGTTGTTTATTTATATATAAAGAAATGACAGTGATTAAATGGATTATTATGAAATTGAGACTGTATTTTTTATTTATTTCCTCTCAAGGGTATGAATTTTGAAACTCTATAAACATATTTATTATTTATGAGAAAATATACATTTTAATTTTATATTTAATAAATTTATCTACAAGTACCAAATTATTTCACGGAAAAAATATATTGAATAAATTAAATATTTTTTATTACCGGAAGATATCTAAAGCTTACAATCTGCGATGTATCCAAAAATCGCAATTAAATATTACATGTAATATCTTAAATAAAAATACAAGTAGAAGATCGGCCGAAAGAAAGGTTTAAAGAAAACGGCTTTAACAAAATTAATAAATTCAACATGATAGATCTATCAAGAACTAAACAGTTCAGGAAAATTAATTTCCTGAATGGAAATCTAAATAATTGTTAAAATAATGGCCCTCTGCATTAATACATGTAAACTGTGTCATGAGAATATGAATCTGCTACAATTGCACATATACGTTTACGCTAAGCTTTGACTAATGTACATGTAAACATTTATATTAATATCAGATACTTAAAACCTGGTATTTATTAACGAACATTGAATGGCTAAATACTTTTTTCTTTACAATACAAAACAGAAAAATTAATTAACAAATATTAATAGAGTGAAATGCGACTGTTCTGACTAAATAATTATAAATCATTGCTATTAAACTCTGTGTGCACTGTTTTATAATAATAACAAAAAAAAAAAATAGGTTTAATTCTGCAAATGAATTATTACATGAAAACCTTAAGAATTATTTTAGTCTGACCCGGTAATCTCAAATGAGGCATATTTGAAGGGCGGGATGTTGAAAGTGCGTAACCAATTTAAAATTAGATAAACAAGATCTAACCAAATAGCCAAATATAATATTGAATTCTTAAATAAAGTTTTATACGTATGGCATGAAATCGATTAAAACTATAAATTGATTCGGTGTATTTACTTGTCTTACATGGTCACGGCGGAATCAGACGACTTAATTCTTTTGTTTTATTTTTATAGTAAGATAACGTAAAAAAAAAATAATGCGAGCTAATTTTCCTAGTTTAGAATGTTAGAACTATTTAATCCGTTTCTACGATCAATGATATTGTTTCCTAGAATTAATTTTGTCCGTATTACGTAAAAAAAACCCCGATGATCCGAAAGTGCATGTACAATAAGTGCAGTATTTTTTTTCCAAGTTCATTAAAAGACTTATTTACATAAACATAATGGAAACATTGTACGAAATGAAATAAATCAGCGGAGTGAGTTTAGAGACTTCATTTCATTTCATTAAATTAATTTATTTTAATTTTTATTCAACATTCAAGCGATGAGATGATTTTTTAATCTATAAATTGCACAATTATTTAATATATTTTGAATTAAATCTTTGATAAGTTTGTTCAAACAAGTTAGGAACAAAATCCCGAAAATAAGTAGATCCGTTTCATTAGAACCAGGTAGTATTCGAGGTTACTAATGGACCTCAGGTGATAAATCAGTACAGATTTGTTGACGGTGATCACACACACGGGCCGAGGTGTCAGTTAGGGGAGAGGGGGGGGGGGGGGGTTGACCGCACAAGAAGACAGTGTGCTAATTAAAGAGCTGCACATACGTGTCAGTTTTCTGGTAAGGAATGGTCTTCGATTTATTTTGATTTTTGGCATCCCAATGGATTGTTTTTTTTCAGTTTATTTCCTCGCCGAAAAGGTAAGCTGTTAAAAAACATCATGTTTTTCCCTATATATATTATTTCTATGTTATTTACTGCCAGATAAAATTAATAAAAAACTTCTATTTTACAGTATCAGCCATAGTGTGATAAATTGGGTAGAATATTTTCATGCATAAAATTTTTATTATTTTGATTATTTTTTTTTATTAATTTAGACATATAAGGGAATTTATAATTAGCTTTAAAAAATAAATTTAAAATTTGAACGTATATGGCCAAAATCGTTGTTAAAATTATCTGGATCAATGTCTTATTATATTTCTTACATCAAAACTTTTAATAATTGTGCATACATGCAGATCAGAGGCGTAAACATATTTCTAACGTTATCAGACGATAAACAAGAAAAAACAGAACATTGCATAAAAAAATACATAATTATCAATATCCTGCTTATTATTTATTTATTTATTTGCTTTTTGTGTACGCGAACATCGTAGCTTACCAATAATCTTTCTCCGGTAACTCTAATTCATTTAAGAAAATCATATTAATAGTATTTAATTTTGACAAAATAAATCATACAATTCGATAAATTATTTTTAATAAAATAGACCAGGTGATCGATCTACTTATAATTTCCTTTCCGCAAAATAGAGTTACTGTTTAAATTCTGACAATCACTCTCTGCTTTACCATGATATAATTATTTTATTTATTTATTTAATTATTTATTAATAAATCAATTTATTCATTCATGAAAAACGCTATTATTTTTTTTTCCTTCTACGCTTTAATATTTCTTCTATTGATGAAAAAAAGGGATAAAACAGGATTTTCTCTTTTTCGGTTGAATTAATCTTATTTTTATTAACAAAACGAAAAAGAAACTCGGAATAGCTCAGTAGTTTCTTTGTATAGTAAAGATAAAAAGCGAGGGTTTCCGAATATACACGATAAACGGGAAACACGATACACGATAGAACCTGATAAACGATCTACACGATATACGCAAAACACGATAAACGAAAAACACGATAGAAAACGCAAAACCTGATAAACGGAAAACACGATACGATAGGATACGATAGGATACACGCACGATACGATAGGATACACGCACGATACGATAGGATACACACACGATAGAACACGATAGAATTGTAAAGAATAACGATGCGGGTACTGTATTTCCCCTTTGTAATCAAACAAATCGTTCTCTGTCAAAAAGGTGTTGTCTATCTCTTTACCAAACTCTGTAGGTGTACAGTTATATCCCACTTCGTAATAAAGGTCGCTGTTAAATGTTTTTGTTAGAGAGGACAGCATCTCCATTACTTTTCTTTTAGCGTTTGTAAAGGCATTCTGTATGAATTCCTCTCTTGTCAGATCATCATTATACAATAACAACTGTATATAACTTTCAATTACTCCTAAAACTAAAACATTTTCTAAATAATAAAACATAGCAGTGTCAATATATATGCATTTTCTTCCGTCACTCAATGGTTTCCACCCTTGCTTCAAACAAAGCACAATCAGCCTGTAGAAGAGAAAGACAGGCAGAATAGGGAATCTGATGTACAGAGTCGGTGATTTATTTGGATGTGAATGGATCTTTGATTTTACGTGTTGTGGAACTTTCATTCTATTCATGCTTGGGATAAAATATATATCAGACTTCTCTTCTATCGCCATAAGACCCAATCGTTCCATGTATTTTATCATGTCGTCCTTGTACTCAGCTGCTGTTTCATTTTTCGTAGCTGTCCAGATTGCTTTTAAGAATGTGCCGGAGATCTCTCCTGTAGTTGTATAGGTAACTAACTCCTCTCTGGTTGGAGCTGCATCTATAACTTTGTTGAAACTGGCTTGTTTGGAATCAGTCATCACATACTTAAATGAATTGACAAACCACTGAATATCCAGGATAACTATTTCTGGACCAAAATGAATTTGATAATCTTCCTTTTTCATATTTCTATTAAATGAAAAATATAGAATCACACCAATATCATGATAGAAGCGTAATAAGTCTTTGAATTCCTGTCTGCTTAAAAGAAGCAATTCATCAAATGATTCTTTTAATTTGTCCATTTTCTGAAGCTTTTTCCTTTTCTTCTCTGAAATGAACTTTTCAAATATGGCCCAATCCAGAGGTATCTCTTCTCCCCATTGTTTTTGTGACCTAACTTCTTCCACGATGCTTCTTTCTAATTTATCTAGACTGTCAATACATACTCCATCATACTCTTTTAGACTTAATGTAAAATATCTATCGCTGGACAAGTGTGTTTTAATCGTCGAAGATCCTGGAAACGTCATGATAAGTTCTTGGTAATATTCAGTCTTTTCCTGAAAAATATGATTTCATATATGAACCGTTGTTCGTACGTCTCAAATGAATTTAAGATGAAGGAAAACAAAACAATCCTAATGGACGATTTTATTATTGTGATTAAGGTATGATTATAGACATACCTGTTCGGATTTTTCCTCTGCGTGAGTAGCTACAAGGATAACAGGAGCATCACGTCCACAGTAACAATCCACGGATTTCAACCAAAATAATAGATAATCTGAAAGAAAAAGGTTTTTTTTTTACGCAAACTGTGGGAAGAGATAAAAATCCCTTGTCTAGCAAAATTAACAAGCATTCTTTTTCATGTGTATCAAAAACAATCTCAATTTCTACATATACACTTATTCATTGTTTCTAATCAAAACATAACTCTGCTCACTAAATAGAATTTGTTTTGATTTAGTTCTGTTTGCTATATTTATTACAGTTTAATTTCTTAGGAAGAACTTTGGAAAGTGATACATGTACATGTATATAGTAGGATTTCATGCTATTTATCAAATCAGTTTATCTGAAAGTCAAACAAACAGCTTGTTTGCTTTTGTACTGATTATCTCCCTTGAATTTATCACGTGATTTAGGCATCACGCAGCAGCAGACACATGGTAGTCTGAAACACAGAAGGACAATCGGGAGAAAATCGATGATATCATTAGGTTTATGTAATCTGCTCTGTTTACTTCGTTACAGTGTACTAAATTATTGTGCATAAAACACTATCAGGAAGAATATGTTCAAGTTTTCGAGCAGCAAAGTTGATGATTACATCAGATTTGGTAGGACTCTCCCACCTGCATGTAATACCCATGCCGTCAGGTGTTAATTATTTACTGTTAGTTAAATAAAAATTTCTTGAATAATCTTATTTCGCTCTCAGTTATGCACTAGGTAGAGTACAGGATAAGGATGGTTTGAATAAAATATTGTTTGCAGCTGCCCCCTTCTCTCTAAATAATATTGAACAAGAGTCCCATGGTCCACATCGCTCGCCTGAGCACTGTGGCTAGGAAAAAGTAGAAATTGGTTTATTATTGAAAAGTTTAAATCCAAAAGTTAATAAGTCCAATGGCCAATCATGGCTTTCTTAAGATGGCTATTCTTAAGAAGAAGATTTTGCATGAATTTTCCTATATATTTTTTGGAAAACTTTGGTTGGCTATTTTGGCCCCGCCCTAATCCCGGGGTCATGATCTAAACAAAACTGAATCTTCACTATCTGAGGATGCTACCATATAAATATGATCTACTACGCAGCACAGTTAAGGTTACAAAAAGGAGGTGGAGCCTAATTTGTACGGGAAAACTTTACTATGACACCATACACAATATACGTAATACAACATTTCTTTAAAATGCCACAAAATGAGTTTATCTGCTAATTTAACAAGTAAGAAATCAAACTACATAAAACTTACTACAGCGTGTTGTTTCGTCGCTAGTTAAATCCCAGATAACAAGTTATAAACAAGTCACTGATCGCAATACACTTGTCAATATGATGTCATTTCTTACAACGTGACGTAGGTTGTATGCAGTGAAAGACAGATCAAGTAATATTTTCTCAACAAAATATGTATTCTTTAATTAAATAAAATATCATTTACAGATATTCTATGGGCCAATAACTTGAATTTAATGTCTTCTTTACTATTTTATTAATATACTTTCTGTACATAACGTTTTTAAATGACACTGCCGTATATTTGTATGCAAGTACATCGGAGGGTAATGTGGGGGATCTTAATAAATCGATCTAGTGCAAGGGCATACACTCTATGGATCAAAGTAAGCTTTTATATATCAACTAAAGAACTATTAAGGTATCTAAAAAGTGCTGCGATCCTGATGAAATCTTAAAAGCAATTTAATTATATCAATATTTCATGCCGCTGACCAGCAAAAAATACAGCATTCGGTCATTCAAGTATAATTTTAACAATGAAATTGCAGAATTTAGACAGGATCGCAGCACTTTTTAGAAACTTCAATGCGTGTTGAAAATATTTATATACTAAACTTTGAAATTTAACTTGGTTATGCCCTTGCACTAGTGATATTTATATGTAACATCAATACTTCAAGTTAATATGCTAAAATAGCGTAACTGCCGCATCACGTGACTAGTCTAAATATAAAATATAATCGTCCTCGCTATGTAGTTATTAATCATAATTACGATTATCCGATAAAAATAATGAACTAAAAATAATCTCCATCCCGATTACCAACACATTTTTCAATACAAATTTTAGTCGATACTTCCATTGTGCACCTTAACTGTATTGCGTATAGCTTTTCTATTCTGGAGAAGAAGATTTTTAAAGATTTTTCCTATATTTCTATGTAAAAATTTGGTCGTCCACTGTGGCCCCGCCCTGCCCCCGGGGGTCATGATATGAACAATCATAAATCTACACAACCTGAGGATGCTTCCATATAAATATGATAAATTATGGCTCTAATATTCTTAAAGAAAATTTTTTTAAAGAATCTTACTATATATATTTTTAATGTAAAATTTTGGTTGACATTTTGACCCTGCCCTACCCCAGGGGATCATTATTAGAACAAATTTGAATCTATGCTACCTGAGGATGCTTCCTTATAAATGTGATCAATTATGGCTTTGTTATTCTTGAAAAGATTTTTCAAGAATGTTCCTATATATTTCTATGTAAATCTTTGGTCGGCCATTGTGGCCCCACCCTACCCCCGGGGGTCATAATTTGAACAAAGTTGGATGTACACTACCTGAGGACTCTTCCATATCAGTTTCATCTTTCCTGGCACAGTGGTTCTTAAGAAGAATTTTTTTAAAGAATGTTCCTATATATTTCAATGTAAGACTTTGTTCGGCCATTGTGGCCCCGCCCTACCCCGGGGCTCTTGATTTGAACAAACTTGAATCTACATTACTTGAATATGCTTCTATATAAGTTTCATCTTTCCTTGCACAGGGGTTCTTGAGAAGGAGATTTTTAAAAAATGTCACCAAATTTTTATTAATTCCCAATTATCTCTTGGCAAGTCTGGTTGAAATTGGCCCCGAGGTTCTTGAGAAGAAGTCGAAAATGTGAAAAGTTTACAGACAGACAGATGGACTACAGACAAAATGTGATCAGAAAAGCTCACTTGAGCCTTCGGATCAGGTGAGCTACAAAAGAAATTAAATACATAAAATATTGAAATAATTTTCAAAAGAAACAGGAATAGATGCATAGCTTTGATAGATTGTGAGGGAGTATATACATGTAATTACCTAGACTATCGTTATTTGCTAACCATTCATCTCAGCTCCGGGGTCTTCCTATGCTCGAGCGTGATGACGTCACGTTCCAACATTGTTTATTTGAACTGTTGATAATAGCATTGATTTTATAAGGAGTTTCATCAAACCAGCTTGGGAAAATCGAGAAAACTGTGAGGGCAGGACTGTGTAGTCAGAAAGGTAGACTTGGATAGTATGGTACACATTGACAAGTATTATTACATAACATATGTGTAATAATACTGTGACTTAAAGGTAAGTGTGATATTGTGATATGATGGTAAAGTCAGTAACAGAAAAGTTATTTTGTATCTAAAAAAAATTAATAAATATAATAAAAAAAAGAGATAATTGAAAAGTGCAAATGCAAAAGTTTGCATAAATTTCAAAATACAGATTTATAGAAAAGTGCAGATGGAAGTTTACAAGATAAGTGTTTATAATTGTTACATGTATATACAATTTAATCATTTTAAGAATGCCACGAGAAAGGGAACCAGAAGCCTTTGTCGAGACTGTAGCTCTACTGGTTTGTACCTATAATAAAGGAAGAGAAAAGCAGCAATTGGGACATAAACTTTACAAAAGCAATACGAGGGGTGATCAAAAAGTTCGCGAACTAATTGAATAACGTCCATAAAAGAAATAATATTTGGTTTCAATGTTGATGATATTTTAAATTAATCCTCTCCGATTTTAATGCACATTAACCAACGTTCTGCGCATATGCGAATCACGTGATATTGGCGGTCACGTGACCCCTCCGTAGCGTTCTGTCACCAAAGTTGAAAGATTCTTCTGAGATTTATATTTCTTTCCGTGTGAGTTAATTTTTATGACAAGAACCGTTTATTTGTCAGAAATGGTCATATCTCGGCGCAGAATGAGTGGACAAGAATATCCTTTCCAAAATTAAGCACGGCGACCTTTCAAACACTGACAAATGTTCTGTCTCGGGGGAGACCTTAATTTAAGGGGGTAGAGAATGGGTGCCTCCTTTTTATCATATCTAATATGTTTAAAATCTAAAGTAAACCAAAGTTCTACATTTGGAGTGGGAGAGTATTCCCATACAGTTTTTATTTGCTTCCATTAGATGCCATTTGCGGCTATCATTTGTGTCTGCAGGGGGCATACCAGATATTGATCTTTAATGGTCTTAAACTGACTTTGACTTTTAAAATTGTTGAGTAATTATGACATTTAGATAGCATTCCTGTTGCTTACCACATTTCTGTTTTATCAATGCATCATTTAACTAGATAATCTTTATGTTCAATGTGTCACTAAAATTCTACTATGCGTTTCTTTTGTTTGAAGAGTATATTTGAAAAAAAAAATATCAAAACTTCCTTATGTCTTTACTTTTCTGACAATTGAACGTGATATACTACATGTACATAACCTTAATTTCACTGTACTATAACAAAAAGTGGGGGTCCGGTTTGGATAAAAAAAGTGACCCCCCCCCCCTTGTTGTTACGTGCTTATGTTGATTTTTTTTTGAAAGGGTCACTAGTGTTATCTTTTATTGTACATCGGTATGTAATTTATTGAATTTCCCAATATGTAGATGCTAGTTTTTCTACATGAACTCCATGATCACAAATTAAAAATTGTATTGTCTATGCACTCGGATTTACGTGCGAAATACATTTACATGTATCTGTGTATATAAAAGGCGTACTGTTTAGAGCACACTCAGATTTTTTTCACAGAGAAGGACTAAACAACAAAGGTGTCCAAACACTCATTTCATTGCTGACAACTTTCAAAGACGATCTGCTTTCCTTACTAACAAAGAATCACGTATTTTTTGTCTCATCTGTTTTGACTCTCTACTGTTAATCTCTTTTTAAAAATCTTAAAAATTAAGGATGAAAGGGGGAGCCCTTAGCTTAATCACAAGTCAAAAAATGTTGAATGTCGCTGACCATTGTCAGATAAATTTCAAAATTCCACGAACATGCACATGAATACATTTTAAGTCTTTTTTTTAAACCAAATAAGCACCACCCTTTCCCGATATACCACTGGCATCTAAATACCCGTATAAATTAGTGTTACAAACATGTAATTTGTAGATGATTCTGCACGAAATATTTGCACAAAAGGAAAAAAAATACAATAATAAACATCTGAGTTTGTATGCGTTATTTCGGACTATTTATGTACATAATTATGTACTTTCTAGTATTCGGAAATTTTTTACTTGGATTTTTTTAAAAATGATATCAACCAACTTT
Organism: Saccostrea cuccullata; assembly: GCF_032062105.1. Lineage (NCBI taxonomy): Eukaryota > Metazoa > Mollusca > Bivalvia > Ostreida > Ostreidae > Saccostrea > Saccostrea cuccullata. The sequence goes on from NW_026919667.1 coordinate 68,322, forward strand.
TCATGATCTATATCATGTATGTATTATTTTTTTTCACAATTAAAGAGTAAAAACAATGATTGATCTGGCATATGAAAAGGTAATCGTAAAGTTTATTCAATGTACATGTACATGTAATTACATTTAATTGTATTTTTATAATTGTCATTTGATTGTTTGGAAATCACACTGTGACTATAGTTAGACTACATGTATATACATTGAGGAAGACTCGTAGAAGAAAATATAATAAGGCCTTTACTGATGTACATGTATCACATATTTTTTAATTACTCTTGTTATAATTAAATCTAAAAAATATTATTATGCTTTTTGTGCCTTGGATTGAGGCCTTTATATAGGATATATTAGTACATGTACAGCCGACGGACACTAGTGTAATATACGAACTTACAAGTTCATACGATGTACAAACAGCATATGCGGGATCTTTAACTACAATTTTTAATGTTTAACTATAATTTATTCTTTGTTTTCAAAATATTGTATTTATATTTATAGGTATTTGTATCATTTACAAAGTCCCGGGATGGGACTTGAAAAAAATCTTATTCTGTGTAAATTAAGCGTCATTAGCATCGAATCAGGAACATTGCGTGGGTAGATTATTTTTATCCGTATGCTAATTTTTGAAAAATTCATACTGATCACAGGTAACAACCAAAACTATTTTAATAGTGTAACTAAGATATGTAATGATGAACTTATATGTGGAGTACAAAACTGGTTGTGGCATGTGAAAGAGTCTAATTTCAGCAAAGATTACTCTTTTTCTTCAGCAAAATTTAACGATTTTGCACGATCATTCGTATCGGTGACGTCATAATCAAATATCACGTCATTTTTGTACCTGTAGAATTTACTTTGCATCTTCCTTACTTCAATGCATAACATTAAATAATGATACAAAGATGATAATATTATCGTATTATTTTCGGCGTATAATTGCTATTTCCATATTTTGTTCTTTAAGTATTTTTAGTGATTCAATCGAAAATAATATATTCTGTTTTCCATTCCGTTCCGCGTTTTAAAAACACCCTTTTGTATCTACATTCTCCCTAAATAGTTCCACTTTAGTTTCACTTTCCTGGCGTAGTGGTTCTTAGGAGCCCATCTTTTTTTGCCTTTTTTGATTTTCTCCTCTTGGAAGGGTGCTTGGTCCTTTATTTGATAATTTAAACTCCCCTTCACTCAATGGCGCTTTGTATCAATTTTAGTTAAAATTGAGCCAGAAAATTGAAAAAAAAATGAAAAGTTCACAGGCGCACGGACAACTGGACAGACGGACCACGGACATTAGGTGATCAGAAAGGCTCACTTGAACTTTCAGCTCAGTTGAGCTAAAAATGGGGGAAAATAAGAAAACTTGACACTTTTCAACAAATATCTCATTCCTTTTTCAATTGCATATTATATTGCGACTTAGGTAATTAACTAGAATTCATTTCCCTCATGTACAGTATATGATTTAAGGAAGACGTATACTCAGGTTTCAGAAATCAGAGAAAGAATTTTATAAAGTATAATATATTGAATCAAAATTTTTTTTAATGGATAAAATAAATAAGTTTTATCTCAATATCAATTAAAAAATTTAATAGGTAAGGACTTGAAGAAAATATACAGGAACAAAACTCAATGTACGGCTATGCAGAGGAAATTCGGACTAATTTTTTATTTTTCATTTTTATTTCTTGTGATATTAATAAAAAAATAAAGGTTACATTTATTTTAAGACATCATTTTGCAAATTTTATAGGTCTTAAAGTTCATAAATTATTTTAGATAAAAGAATGCTATGAAATAAAGAAATTCCAAAACATGTACAAAAACCACTGCAGTCAACATATCTCAATAATTTGATCATTGACCCAATATAACATTAGTACCATGAGAAAAAGGTAAAAAAATTAACCTGGGGCTAAAAATAATTAAGAGTTCTTATCTGTCAGATTTTTACAATATTTGATTAAAATAGGGAAAAATATAAATGTGACAGAGGAAATTCGGACTGTAATAATTATCACGTTTCTGGCCCAAATACTACTCATTTCCTGTTCCATTGCTATAATATTTCATTATTTAACGAGTTTTGTTGCTTGTAATATTTTAAAAGTGAAGAAAAAATGGTCATAGTGTGATAAATCCCGAGAAATACTGAGGGCCCCCTAGCATGAAAACGAGGTCATTGACCTAGTTATTTGAAAGTGAAATTCAACTTAAAAATCATAGGTGTACAATGTGTATTAGTGGGTTTTTGTTCTTAATAGTGGAGTTTTTATTAATTTGAGTAAAGGTATACCTTAAGTGCAAAAGATGTTATGGTGAAAAAAATTCGTCAGTAGTTTTTTAATCGATTCTTAGAAAAAACTCAAAATTCAAGCTCTTGCTGACAAATAACAGCTGATGTTATAAAAATATGATATAAAATTGAGATTCGACTTACCCCTATGACTCCATTTTGAGAACATTGTATCCTTCTGATCGCACAGCTCCTCATCTATGACATCTTCCAAGTTTTTGGACATGTCAATAACCAAAATGTAGAACGCTCTTTTGCTGAGGTAGATTTGATGACAGGCGTAATACATGCACTGTCCTCCAAAGTCCAGGATACTAAGAAGTCTTTTCTCCTCTATTTTTTCTGTATCATCAAGTGGAAGATTTTCTTTTACATGGATTGCAGGATCGCTTTTACATACAGCAACTTGAAATTGAAATAAGTGATACAGCTTAATAATTTTTTTTTAAATAAACAATATTAAAATGTTATCTGGGAAATGAACTTTAAGTTGGTCACGTGATCAAACCAGAAGGGCTTCTAAGTATATTTGATCACGAACCAACTTGAAGTTCATTTCCCAGAGAACTTTTTAAAATAGTTGATTATTACTTTTATTTACATTTGAGACGAATAAATTACGAGTTGAATTACATTTGTTACACGAACGGGTCCCTGCATTGCTATTTAGTGACGCGCAATGACTTAGAAGTTGTTTGGTCAAAGTTAAATTACTTCGCTCCAACATTTGAATGCTTACATTCATTTTTAGAAGTCCAGTTCAGAAAATTCCTATACATAGTGAAAAAATAATGATCGCTGCTGAGAATAATCTATCTATCTCGAAAATCTTTCCAATATTTGAAGTCAAAAGCAGCGGTATCGCCTGTTTTAGTTTACATAACTCCATAGATATTTCCCATGCAGAGGTGTACTTCCTTCCCCTCTCAGACACAAGGATATTTATTGTACATTTCGTGATTAAAATATCCATATTGTTTTATCATTTTATCTTTTTCATAGTTATTAACTATAAACATTCCAAAACAAGTTGCACCGTAACAGAATTATGTAGACAAAATACATGTATCATATCGCTCTGAGTTTCGGTTGCGCTATGACCCTCAAATAACATTCACACAGAATTGAACATATTTTTCTCTTCAATAGGTTCATCAAAGAAAGATATTTGCAAATGTACTTATATTAATATGTCACATAGCATAATTTCATATCGATTGTAATATACAATGTATTTTTGATGATAAAAATTACAACTTACTAGAAACTGTGATTTCAAGTATACATGTATAAGGTTAAGCCAATGTGTTAAAATATATTTAAAAATTTTCGTTTATTTAGTAGTATACCTACGAAAAAAAAATACTCAAACAAATATTTCATTTACAAGTATTCTCTCTATCTGTGTGTGTGTGACAATCTTCTTATAAAGACAACTAATGTGTAATGAATACATCACTGATTTTTAACCTTTCAGTTTTCCTTCATTTTCCTGTACTTCAAAAATATCATTGTGAACATCTAGTCCCACAGTAGACTCGATTTTCTGTATGTCCTCAATTGATTTCTTTTGAAGTCTCTCTAGTAAGGTTGTTTTTCCAGCTCCAGCACAGCCTACTATCATTGCCCGCGCTCTATATAGGGGTGTTTTTCCTTTTTTCAAGTATTCTAAGTATCGACTCCGGGAATCTAAATCCCATTTTAATACCTCTTCAGGGATTTTTACTGAAAAAGAAAATATATCACAGGAAGTATACTTCCAGTAACTTATACAGGAAGTATACTTTCAGTTACTTACAATCAATCAACTTTCAAATTTCAATAAGAATTCCCCTGTTTTGCAAATTTATTTAGTTAATAGACTTATCTTTTTGAATGTAACGATGATTATTTTTCTCGCATTATTTAATCGAAAAAACACCCGTCCGCCTTTGAATTACGTCGCAATTAGGCTAAAAATATATCTTTTTGGCTATCCATCTAATTAAAAATCTTAATGCACTACAGGAAAAGGCGTACCTGAAAATGGTTCAGACATAGTGTAACAAAGAAAATAAATTTCGGTCCATATAAATTAATTTGATAGATAAAAAATGGAAATAAAAAAAACATTTAACCGATAGCGTACAAATTCATTTTTGAAGACCCCTTCTATGACCTAAATATAGTCCCACTTAAAAAGTGAAAATACGACAATATTTTGAAAGAAAATAAGTTAATCCTAATAAATTAAATAACAAAATTTTCAGATTGTGATATTCTTAACACAATGTTCTTTATGTAAAGAAGAAATGTTAACGTTATCGTTCGCGGCGTAGTAATACACAGTTTAAGCATCTTGTCGAAATTTAACCTATATTCACAGCAAAAAAATTAGTTCTTTGAAATCGCGTTTCTGTTGAAATACCTTCACTCAATGGAAATGAGATTGATGTACCCTATCTTTACCCGATTCTACAATTACCACTTTTAAACTTTTTTTTATCTTCTTTTAAGGACGTTGGTGTAGGGATAGTGTTTAAAAGGGCCTTTAGTATTTTATGTATTGCACCCTTTTTTCTTTTTCTTATATAAAACCACAAAAAAAACCTTGAATTTATGTTTGTTTTTATCAAATTCAGGTTATTTCCCCTCTTCCATCGTTAGTCAATAAGATAAATAACGCTTTAAGCCAAAAGAAACAAAAGAGAAACATTGCTTGTACTGGAAATTAACGATTCTGACTTATCTTCTATATACTAAGTACAATAGTTATTTCCTACGTAAGATGCCAGCATAAAGTATTTTCTAACTGATCAGAGGACCAACCAACAATCAAGACTTGAAAAGAAGACCCTCAGAAAAAGAGAGACAGAACGAGAGAGAGATAGAGAAAGAAATAAAGGAAGGATACTTACACTTGCTTGAAATAGTAGAATGCAATGCTGTATCATCCAAGATGTCATAAATGAGTATATTGTTTCCAAGCTTTGAAATAATGTCGTCTAATTTCGCGTTATACACGACAGACATTTCTCCGTAAATTTTCACAGTGTCTTTGCAAAAACAGCGAACAAATTTCCCTTCCCGGTAATATTGCGATCTAAGATATTTCAAAGAACTCTCTATCGAGACATTCAGTAATTGTCTCTTAAGAAAGTGGCAATATTTACTGATTGGTGGCAAAGATACGTATCTGGTCTTCTTTTGGCCATCATCTTTGCTCCTCTTCCAAGATTCTTTTGTAGACCTGGTCATCTTTTGGCCACCAACTTTCCAATATGTATGTACGTAATCAAACATGGTCTCGTCGTGGACGTCATCTGAAGCAAATGTCACTTTTTTGTTCTCAATGGACACGAATCCTTTCGTTTGCAATGCCTGAATATTATCACTCATGCTATTTAGGTTGTATTTTTCCCCATAAAGTTCATATACTTTTTTTGTTAATATTTCTGTGTTTTCCAGGATAATGGTATTTTCATTGCCGCAAAGGAGGAGAAATAAAGCCGCACGTTCCTCATTTGACAATTGATAGTATTTTTCTACAAAAAAGAACAAAGTTACACATGCTTTCAATATTTCATAAATACAAACTAGAGACCCAAGGGAATTATAGTTAACCTGAGTATCATGTCACCTGCACAACTTTCTTACAATTGAAATTGGTTCACATTTTAAAGCAGAGGTTAATATGAAATTTTGAACGAGACTGCATCGTATATCATAATTATACACTTTGTATGCTTACTTTGGTTGCTTAATACCCAGAGATAGTTCAGAGTAACAACGCGGGTATGTTAAGGTAACAACCAAATATTCTACTTGCCTATATGATATGAAGTCATAGTAAGCTATATGACGTGAAGTTTAGAGATAACAATTTCTTAAAATCGATATCTAAGATTGATTTGAAGTCGTGAAAATGAAACAAAATATGCAGAGGCATGATATAAACGGAATTTTATCGTTTCTGGGTCTATGTAATTATCCCAGGGGTTAAATAACCCGTGACGTCATAACTATTGATCATGTAGTAGCAGAGTGAAAGTGAAACGTAACGAGAATTCATGTAAACAAACACAAGAAATCGGAGTTTAAAAGCATTTAAAATGAATATCATGTGTGATTCATGTTGGAATAAAGCTTATAAATAAGGTATGCTAATATATTTCTACAATGTCTTTGTAAAATTAAAGCAGGTAGGGTGTTTACTTGCCAATCACCCTTTCCTCTGTCGTTCGTAACAAAATAGCTGCAAAAGTTCAACACTACGCCGCATACTTTGAAACTTATCTTTTGTTTCTATCGAAAGTTCTTATTCTATTGTTTTTGGAAAGTGCTGCTAGAATCGTATGGTTTACGGGAATTGAAGTACGTTTTCGATGTTATGAACAAAATGTGAAAATTTTGGGAAGGTTTCGTCCGAAAGTGTTGAATAATTATTTCTGTGATAGAACAGTAGGATTCTAGCAGCACTTTTCATGGTACAGAGATGTTTGTACATAATTATTATCACAAATTGAAATAAATTATCCACGTGGTAGTGTTGAACTTTTCACTTTTTCATTAAGGCATTTTTTCTATTTATAGACGTCACGTGCACGTGGTGACGTCGTGGTGAAGTGTTTCCTGTAGTATAAGTCCCATTGAAGTCTATAGAATGCATAAAGATAGCAAAAGTTTTATCCTTGACTTTTCCGATTTATTAGTATTACATTATTATAAAAAAGTGTTAATTCGCCGAATTTTGATCCATGTGCTGCCTTAACATACCCACGAAAGATAAAATGCATTTCCACTTTATAACCAGTTGTGCACTACAAGAACCACTGATTCTTTGGCCACATTTTTTAAAATCTGCAAAAAGACATTTTGCTCATTATAAATGGTTGATTAATACCGGTACAAAATAGCGGATTTTGAAGCATTATCTTTTTAATATGTACTCCCCTCCCTCAGTACCCCCCAATGGTCCTGAAGTCAATCATCATGAAAGAGCACTTCTTCATCATAAATATGTACTTTGATCATTTGAAAAAAATACATTTTCCCAGGAACGAAAAAAAGCATTTTCAAAGAACTCAAGTATTTTCACTATGTAATCATTAGAGCCCCGCCCTAATACCATCAATACTGACCCAGAGACCGTAAAATTTGCATTTTTGGAAGAGGCCCCTTTGCTCATCATATTCATAAACTTACTTAGTTTATATCATACCAAGGAGCACAGGAGATAAGAAGAATTGATGTATAATCACACTATAATCAATAGAGACCCCCTTACACGAGAACCCTTAACAAAAGACCATATATTTCATAATTTTGGAAGAGGCACTCTTGCCAATCATAACTATATACTGTAGAATCACAAATCGTGGTGATAAAATTTCGATGATTTGTCATCAAAAAAAGTTTTGTGGGCATTTAATTTCGTTGTTTTGAAAGAAGTACTACTCAATATATAGTCATATAAAATTTCGTGTGGGATTTAATTTCATTGATTATTGTTAACAACGAAATAAACGAAATTTTATCCCCCACGAATATTTGTGCTTTTACAATATTTAGTTTAACTTAGGATGGCAGGAAAAATTATGTATTTTCACTCTTTAATTCATAGACCCCATTACACATGACCCATGACCCATGACCCAGGGGCCATAAATTTTCCACTTTTTGGAAGAATCAGCTTTTCTCATCTTAACTATGTATTTTGTAAGTTTATTAAATACCCCGGAGCAGAGAAGAAAATTGTCAAACATTAATACATTTCATTTTATTATTTAAAGAGCCCAACAATAACACAAGAACCCCCAACTTTAGGGCAATGAAATTCACACTTTGTGAAAAGGCACTCTTGCTTATCATAACTATTGGTCAGATAGTTTATTATCTAGGAGTAGAGAAGAAGATTTTGAAAGAAATAAGGCACTTTCACGATCTGATCTATATAACCCCGCCCTAACACTAGAATACCTGAACCTGGAGCCATGCATTTCATAATTTTGGTAGAGGGCTCACTGCTTATTACAATTATGCCAATAGTTTGATTGCTTGAAGACCAGGAGTAAAGAAGATTTTTAATGATTACGTAAAATTTGGTGGTTAAGTCTAATCCTTGAGGTTCCAGGGGGAGGGGAAATTCACAAGTTTTCCACTTCATCTATTAATGCTTTATGCCACAGGTTGAAAGTTAAGCAGTTTCAGAGAAAAAAGTTAAAAATGTTAAAATATTATAGCTTGACGAACACCGACGAACAAAAACCAGCTGACTAAGGTTACTTAAAATTCTAACTTTAATGTTTACAGTTCCTCTCGATAATTTTTCACTTCTATGGAGACGTCACCACTTGCTGGTAAAGAGCTGCAAATGTTGTCCTAAACTCGGCACTGAGGGCCATTGAGCAGGGAGGGATCTTATTCGTGCCAGCACTTACTTGCGACACAGAACCTTCAGTTTGTACGCTTTTATCCTAAGGACCGGTCTACACAACCAACATAGTCTGGTCCTATTTATAGAAAACATACTTTTAACGGCAAATAATTATTATTTGGTCCAGGATTGTTTTTTGATATACGTAAAAACTTAGAGTATAAATGCACACACGTATTATTATAATAAAAAAAATCACAACACCGAAATAAACTCAACCGGTTTCATTTCCAATCTTCAGGAGTTTGACAATACAAGGCTTAGTTACACAAAATCAACATTCATATTGTGACGTCATAAAGAGCCAATACTTAGTCGCGCTTTAGCAAAGTTCATTATGACGTCATGATAATACGTAAGTAAGTTATTACGGGAAATTAGATCTGTTATACAAATAGTACAGTTATATTATGCGGGAAAAGTATATTTCTTAAATGAAATATAATTATTTGATAGCTTTTTCTTTATTATGTGTATAGAAGATTCTTTTTTATTTGGAATATTTATCACTCTTTGATGACAATTTTATGAGTTTGTAGAAGCCACATCTTATAAATTTTTCATTTCACATGCTAAATACTATCATTTAGTTAAAAAAAAATATTTCAGAAAAAAAGTGCATCGTCTCGAAATCGAACCCAGATCTCTCACACGTGAAGCGAGAGACATACCACTACGCCACAGAACCGTTCAATATACGCCTTTTTATTTTAACTACAAGTATATTCAAAGATGAAGCCACATACATGTATATATCCACGTTCGATATTTTCAAAATTTAACACAATGCATGGTGCATGTTTAATTTAACCTTTATTAAACAGTTCTAATAGATGTAATAAGAATATAGAGTCCGCCGAGAACCTGTTTTATACGTAATAACTCTCCTCATGTCCCTGTGCTAAAAATAGCGACATGTAATACAATAAATACTTATAAAACAAACGGGGCAGGACACTTTGAGAGGGGTGAGAGAAGTATTAGGGACTTTTGGTATAAAATTCCATTGCAAAGGCTCAAAATCTTCTTGAAATATCGCCCGGAAAGGATAGTGTTACACACAGACAGAAGGTATATATTTACGACCTTGAACTTTGACCTTTTGACCTCAAAATCAATAGGGGTCTTCCGTAGGCCATATGAAGTTGTTATGTAAAATTTCATGACAAAAGCTCAAAGGGTTCTCGAGATATTGTGTGGAAACGAAAGTGTTATAACAGACAAAATTTGCGAATTAATTACCTTGATCTTTGACCCTTTGACCTCAAAATCAATAGGCGTCTTCTTCAATCCATAGGGAGTTGCTATGCAAAATTTCATTGCAAAAGCTCAAATGGTTCTCAAGATATCGTGCGGAAACGAAAGCGTTACAGACAAACAGAAAGACGGACGGACGGACGGACGAACAAACCCAAATTAATATCCCCCACTTTTCAAGCGGGGGACAAAACTATGCTGAACCAAATAATAATTATTTGCCGTTAGAAGTTATTTCTAGCCTTCTTTTCTAAAATTTGGCCCAAATCAACATTTATATTCAAATACCAAAAAAAATTTAAAAAAAAAGAAAAAGATTTAAATTCAAAAGCACTGTTCTAACTTAATTTGTTTTTTCGCCCTCTTTTTTATTTAATGTAAAAGGAGTCCTCTTAAGTATAGGTGAGTGGTCTCTTTTCGCCCTTATTTTATATAGATCATGCTTGGAGATACGGTATTATTTTTTTTTATTTCATCGTGTCTAACATTGTAATTTTCATTGAAATTGTGTACAATCATAAATAATGTTTTGTTCTGACAAATTCTTGGACTTTCACAAATTTTATTCTTATTCTTAATACTTAGGAAACAGGCAATCGTTTTGTACATTAAGGAAAAATAATATAACACAAAATGTTTATTCCAAAAAATTTGGAAACGTTCGGAAGCAAAACATCCACACAGTATAATGTCAGTCCCTGCAGTTATGGTGTGCAGACTTTAAATGGTAAACCTTAATGCCCTGTTTATCAGTAATGTGTACGTTTCACAGGTGTGCTTATTTTGCTTAACTCTGTAAACAACACTATGTATATACGCGTGGAATGACGATATTTATGAAGGCTTTTGCTTTTGAACATTTCTACTTTAAATATAATTATTTTTCTGGATTAAAGTTTTAATATTTGTCACTAAACCATAAAACGATTTAGGTTGCAAGTACGAGTGCCGGGACCCCCCCCCCCCTTCCCCGATACTTTTTCTTACCAAAGATATTGACCTCTCTAGGCTGCCAATTCTCCCTGATAATCACACATCCTCTCAAAATCTTTCATAAAAAGGTAAATAATATTATTTGATGCAAAATCAGATCGTATATGTTTAAAGACAAAAGAGATATCAAAAGAGCCTAATTTCTCATTTATTGAATGATCTTGATTTTTTACCTTTGCAAAAATTTAAGATAAAAGGTCAATAAATCTCATGCAGTTGGACCCATGTATCTTAGACTTTTTCTTTTAAATTTTTTTTTAGTTATTTGTAAAAATCAAAAATTGATAACTTTGCTTAATGTTACCAAATTTGAAGCATTTCACTCTGTTACAGCGATTATTTTAAGTTTATAAACTAATGAGTTTGATTTCTTTTTGCATGTGATGAAATAAGTCATAGGCTGAATTATTATACAGTTATAGAATAGCTGGAACAAATGAATATGACGAGCAGTATTCAAGATCATAAGTTAAAAAAAATAAAAAAAACAGGAGCAGAGCAAATACGGACCTGTAAAAACATTAGACATGAGATCATGAGCCATGTAGGATTGAGTATCCCCTGGCGACCGCTCACATCCACCATGTGCTCCTTGTCATGATCGGGAAATAACGGATGATAAACGTCAGTCAGCATTCGACTCAATGATAAATTGTCTTTGCTGACAATGTCATTGTATCGACCATAGACCTTACGAAATGATGACCTTAAACGAGACGGCTGATAATCTTGTTTCATCAACTTGTTTTTCAATAATATGCCTTGTTTTAGAAATTGTTCACAAGTAGACTGAGCATGCTCTCACATATGGAATTAACTGAGATATCTAAACTCCGTATGCATGTGATGAAGGTATTTTGCTGCATAAGTAAGGGAAGTTGACGATAGAAACATCACGTTAATCATATAGTTTGGTTGTTAGATTACATGTAGCATTAACGTCTTTTTCAAGTAAAATATCCAAATATGAAACAGATGTGTCTACAGCAGACTCTGTGGTATATTCTATCTTACGCTGACCAATATATATTGTATCTACTGAGTATGGAAATTATTCATTGACAATACGTCGTCGACATATCTAAATGTTAAGTTGAAGGCCACAAAAAGTGTTTTCTTCTTTTCGCGCATAAGATTTTGCACAGATTTGGCTTTATATGAATACAAAAATAGGGTCTACAAAAAAAAGGGGCGCAAATGATACCCATGCGAATTCAAATATGTTGTAAGAAGATCTGGACCCAAGACAATAAACTGAGAACAGACTTAAGCCCGAATCTAAAAGCAGTGTAACTTTTGAAGAAAATTTTGATAATGAACTAAAATTTACTCCATATATTCGAATTCAAATTTTATAGAGAATTGCAAATTTTTAAGCAAATATGTCAAGCAATACTCAAGAAATTAAAAATCAACATTTTTACCTAAGTCTATTCTCAACTTTTGTTATACGATAAGTTTCATTCCATATGATTTAATGTAAAAAATGAGACAATCTTTCCTCCGAAAATATGCTTCAAATTCGGTAACGTTAATTAAGCAAAGTAATACGTTTTTGACGTAACTCATTGTGACGTACGCAAATACTGTTATACAAAATCGATTAAATCTTTAAATAACCCTACATTGGAGGTATAAAACATTAAACAGTCTTTTGTATGGTTATATTACTGTATGAATCATGCATCTAATATTCTTTATCTTGAATGCATAAAGCTAATTCTTTAATATTTCAAAATATGCATAGCAGCACTGTAACCTTATCTGAACGGACATAAGTATAACTAGATACGATCTCGTTGCGAGCAACGAGTGGGTCTTCCGTCCGATTCTTGATAAGATGAGACAAGATTTTGATTGAGATTTTCATTCTAAAATAATGATAAAGATTGTGAAGAAGAACGATTTTGCCTCCATAATCTGTGAACAGACATTAAATATAAAGACTTAAAAATTCAACTTTTGGCCCCTCACGGCCCCTAATATAAGGGATCAGCCCTTTTTTCTTCATATCATCTTAAAGCTCTCAGAATTTTGATCACTTTTTGTTCAACAACTATTCAGATATTCTTTTTCGTTTTTGAGTTATTTGCAAAATAAATTATTAGGGACCAACCCTTCAACTCCTTAAAGGGGACGTTTAGCGAAAAATGAAAGATTGCATATTGTTCAGAACATTATTTTGAACATCTTTTGTTCAATATTACTTATCAAAATATTTCCCACTTTTGAGATATAAAGCGTCAAAGATTTAGCATTCTGGCCCCTTGTGGCCCCTAATTGTGTAACATACGACATTGAAATTATAGTATGCAGTTGGAGATTGTTAAGATAAGCATTTTTGCTTATGTAATGTCTAACAAAATATTGACTGTTTAAGAGTTATCGAAAAAAGACTTTTGGCCCCTTTTGGCCCTTAATGTGATAAGTCAGCACTTTTTTCTTGATATCATATTAAAGATCTTGTCAGGTTCACAAATTTTGTTCATTATGTTTTATCAAAATAATGATACTTTAAAAGATATGATGCAAAATGTCTCAAAAAATCAGTCATGATTCGTGTCCTAAATTTTGACCCCTACCGAGCTTCCATACTAGGCACTTCCAGAAAATTTCCTGACCATGTTGCAATATGGCAACATGTCCTCTATCATCCCTGAAAAAAATCAGCTTTCTAGCTTGAGTCGTTATTGAGTTCCATCACAGACATGGAGGTCAACAAAATGTCGATGAAAGGGCGATAACTTCCGACCGGAAAATGAAAAATTAAAAAAACGTATAAGGTTTAGATAAAGATACATCTTCTCCGAAATTTTCAAGAAAATCGGTGGAGCCATCTCCGAGAAATCTTCTGCACAAAAATTGTAAAGAAAAAAAAGAATAATAATAAAAGTGAAAAAGAAACAATAGAATAATAGAAGGGTCTTCCGTTGGAGACGGAAGACCCTAATAATAACTAGATACGATCTCGTTGCGAGCAACGAGTGGGTCTTCCGTCCGTCTTGATGAGTTAAGATTTTGATTGAGATTCATTCATTCTAAAACAATTATGAAGATCGTGAAGAAGAACGATTTTGCGTCCATAATCTGTAAAATGACATTGAACATTAATGACTTTAAATTCAACCATTGGCCCCTCACGGCCCCTAATATCAGGGATCAGCCCCTTTTTTCTTCAGATCATCTTAAAGCTCTTAGGATTTTGAACACTTTTTGTTCAACAACTAATCAGAGATTCGTTTTCGAGTTATTTGCATAAGAGATATTTAGGGGCCAACCCTTCAACTCCTTAATGGGGACGTTTAGCAAAGAGAAAAGTTGCATATTGTTCAGAGCATTATTTTAAAAATCATTTGTTCAATAAATACTTATCAAAATATTCCTCACTTTGGAGATATAAAACGTCAAAGATTTAGCATTCTGGCCCCTTGTGGCCCCTAATTATGTACCATACAACATAAAAATCATGATATGTAGTTGTAATTGGTTGAGATAAATATCTTTGCTCCAGTAATGTATTACAAAATATTAACTGATAAAGAGTTATCCATTGAAGAATTCTGGCCCCTCTAGGCCCCTACTTTGAGTGCCTACCCCCTTTTTTCTTGATTTTATCTGAAAGCTCTCAGGATTTTGAACACTTTTTGTTCAACAACTATTCAGAGATTCGTTTTGGAGTTATTTGCAAAAGAAAGATTTAGGGGCCAACCCTTCAACTCCCGAATGGGGACGTTTAGCGAAAAATGAAAGGTTGCATATTGTTCAGAACATTATTTTGAACATCTTTTGTTCATTATTACTTATCAAAATATTTCAAACTTTTGAGAAATAAACTTAAAGTGTCAAAGATTCAGTATTTTGGTCCCTTGTAGCCCCTAATTATGTACCATACGATAGGAAAATCATAATATATAGTTGTAAATGGTTCAGATAAACATCTTTGATTCAGTAATGTATTACAAAATATTAACTGATAAAGAGTTATCTATTGAAGACTTTTGGCCCCTCGTGGCCGCTGATTTGAGTGCCCAGCCCCTTTTTCTTGATTTTATCTGAAAGCTCTCATGATTTTGAACACTTTTTGTTCAACAACTATTTAAGATTCGTTTTCGTATTGGAGTTATTTGCAAAAGAAAGATTTAGGGGCCAACCCTCCAACTCCTTAATGGGGACGTTTAGCGAAAAATGAAAGGTTGCATATTGTTCAGAACATTATTTTGAACATCTTTTGTTCATTATTACTTATCAAAATATTTCTCACTTTTGAGATATAAAGCGTCAAAGATTTAGCATTCTGGCCCCTTGTGGCCCCTAATTATGTACCATACGACATAAAAATTATAATATATAGTTGTCGATCGCTAAGATAAATATTTTTGCTTCAGTAATGTATAACAAAATATTGACTGTTAAAGAGTTATCGATTAAAGACTTTTGGCCCCTTTCTGTCCCTAATGAGATGAGTCAGCACTTTTTTCTTGGTATCATACTAAAGATCTTGCACAATTGTTGTTCAGTATGTTTTCATAAATTAGTTATAATTTAAAAGATATGATTCAAAATGGCTGGAATAAACACTCTTGATTCGTGTCCTAAATTTCGACCCCTACCGTGCTTCCATACTAGACACTTCCGGAAGATTTGAAAATATAGGTACACAACTACAACATCTCGACTATATTCGCTAAAAATATCGTTACGCTAACTTTTGCCATTAAGGAGTTTTTATCCGGACAAAATGGTCACTAAAAATGCGATTAAAGGGCGATAATTCACAACCGGAAGTGAATTTCGAAAAATAAAAAAAAATGTATTAACTTCAGATCATGATACATCATCAATGAAAATTTCATATAAATCCGTCCAAGCATCTATGAGAAATCGTCTGCACAAAATATGGACAGAAAAAAATAATAACTAGGAGACTTATTGTTCACAGAACAATAAGAGGTCTTTCCACCTTCTTTAAATTTTGTTTTATATATGACTCCTTAAAATTAAATTCCATGAATAAGAAACCAAAATTGTCTTATAAAAGGATAGAAAAAATGAAAATGAAAAAAAAAGAAATGACCTTGACCTTCGACCTTGAAAAAATATTCAAGGTCAAAAGTCAAGGGTCACAATGTAATTGACCCAATGCTTCTACGACTCATAGTTTTCAAGTTATAAGGTTTTATATTAAGTACAAAGAAGTTAAAGGCCAGTAACTCATATAAGGGGTCAGCAGATCCTTTGGCTTTTAAATACAGTGACCCTTTAGACTTAGTGAAGGTTTGTTGTCTCTACGGTCTACGGTTTTGAAGTAGTAGATGAAAAAAAAAGAAATGACCTTGACCTTCGACCTTGAAAAAATATTCAAAGTCAATGGTCAAGGGTCACAATGCAATTGACCCCATGCTTCTACGACTCATAGTTTTCAAGTTATAAGGTTTTATATTAAGTACAAAGAAGTTAAAGGCCAATAACTCATATAAGGGGTCAGCAGATCTTTTGGCTTTTATACAGTGAAGTTAGGCCTCAAGACCCTTTAGACTTAGTGAAGGTTTGTTGTCTCTACGGTCTACGGTTTTGAAGTAGTAGCGATAACAAGGTTTTCTACACAAGGGGCAATAACTTTTAAAAGGGTTAATCTTAGGGGTCAAGAATGAAATCTTTGAAATAGTTTTAAGAGTGCAAATGACTGATGCATAGACTTTAAGTATATGTTGAAAGACAAAAGAGATATAAACAGAGCTTAATTTCTCAGTTTTGGAATGACCTTGACCTTTGAACTTTACATCAATTTCAAGGTCAAAGGTCAAAGAATCTTATGCAGTTGGTCCCATGTCTCTACGACTTCTTGTTTTGAAAATTTTTAATTATTCCTAAAATTCATAAAGTTTCAAGGGCAATAACTCATCCGCTGAAGACGGAAGTCCCTAATAATAAAAGTGAAAAAGAAACAATAGAATAATTTAAGGGTCTTCCGTTGGAGACGGAAGACCCTAATAAAAGTGTAAAAGAAACAATAGAATAATAGAAGGGTCTTCCGTTGGAGACGGAAGACCCTAAATATATTATTAATGCAGTGCACGGAGATTTTATATGAGCGACATGTATATCAAATATGAATAACAAAGGCATTTATGAATCCAGCAATTTATCTACTTTGGTTTGATTTGATTTCGCCAATCAATGTACATTTACCTTGTCCCGGAGTCATATTTAGTAGGCCGCATATCATTTCAGGAATTTTAAAAAAATGAACTTTTCATGATCATTTCCGAGAATTATTCCATTTTTTCCTTCGGAAAAAGGCTTCAAATATTGCAAATTTTAAAAGTTAACGTCAAGCGGAGTAATACGTTTTTGACGTAACTCATTGTCACTGATTGTGCCGTAGGCAAGTTATGTTATACAAAATGGATAAAATCGTTTTAACCAATAAAGTGACGTGTTACAACGGAAATTAAATTATTATATAATACATATAGAAAATACCCTTTTAAAAATCTATATCCATCCTTGTTATATATGTTACCCTTAAAGTGCCATAAAAATATCTTTAAGGAATCCAAAAATGTGAAAAGAAATAAATAATGTCGGAATTGAAAATAAAAATCTCGGATTCCGAAATAACAAAACCTGTGGGAAAATGCAATGCAAAATTCAGGAATCTAGTATTTGATTGATATGATTATTAGCCTTTGGGTAGATAGGAAACAGAGTTAACTTATAAAACACAGGGGATATGGTACTTTAAGTTTTCTAAAATGAGACAATTATAGGATATCCCTAAACTGCCCAATCCACAGGCATGTTGTTTTTACAATAAACGGGTGTAGGGTAGTACATAAGCTCATGACACAATGACCCTGCAGATATTGACAACAATATCAAACGCAAAGAAAGACAATTTTTTTTATTAATACTACAAAGAAATATATTTTGAAAGATGTTATCTTTTAGCGGGTGGAAGTTGGACATTTACCATGTTTATTGGAAAGAGAGCGTAATTAAATGACCCGTGCTGGACTTACGAACATTCATCTGTTCATTGCATACTGATTGATCGTCCAATAAACAGGCAATGAAAGTAAATGTATATACATCAATTCTGTATTCTTAATATTTTTTTAAATGATAATATTGACACCGGTGTATTTTAACGACAAAATAAGCATGTCCCATCTTCCCGACAGGAAACTCAATCAATAAATCAATAAATATACATTTCTTCATTTATAATATGTATTAATTTCTTACTTCTTGTTTTCTCTTCGAAGAAACACTTGTTATTAATACGATCGACTTAATATCATCAATTAATTTTAAAACAATAGTTTTTCAATTAAAATCGAATGAAAACAGGCATACGATTTGTATATAATATAGGCCGAGGGCGGACCTTTTCTTATAGACCCAGGCGGACCTAATGTGTTATCGTTGTAACGATCCCTCCCCCCATTTTTCTATGCATCTCATTTTTTTTATCTTGGTATTTTTCTAAAGCACTTTCATGCATACTTTCAATTCATCCATCAGTTCTTATAGAATATTGAAATGTCCATTTGATTTATTCCTTAATTGTTGGTTGTTTACATGTAGCGAAGATGCCGTTTTTCTTGTGTTTCGATGTGTTGAATGTCGGACATCGTCTTGCTATTTAATTACACGCTTTTTGTTGGCTGAATTGTACTTACGTAATTCTAAAGTTGTGTTGTAATTTAGGATTGTCTTAAAGTTACCTTATTTCTTGTGTGGTCGATGTTTTTATCGTCTTCGAGTACACAGGTTTCACTGAAACTTCTGCCGCCGCCATACTTTGTTTACTTGTGTATTTTCTCGTGATGCTTCACGGTGATCTATTTTTACTGGAGTTATTTCGGCGGAAGATTTGATTGTAAATTCTTTTTAAATTAAATGTTAAACAGTGTTAAATGAGCTTTTTAAAAGTGTAACTTTATGTTTTATGAATTTATTTAATTTATTTATCATGTTTATGTATTGTAATAATTTTCTACACAATGTACGAGAGTGAGATTTCATTACGGGACGATAATGTTATTTGATTGGCTGATTATTATTTACGGGATGGAATTATTAGTTATGATTGGTTATGAATTATTGCGGGTTTTGTTAATTCTATAAATACTCGGATTCTGAATATCGTTTGCTCTCTCGTTCTTTGCGTCCTAGGGAAAGGTCTGCAGTTTTATCCAGAGTAATTTAAGGTGTGTACTATTTCAGTATCTGTGTGACTGAAGTACATATACGTAATGTTAGGTTAGGCTAAATTTATATTACTAGTAATTGTACTAGTTTTATTTATAATACTAGTTGTGAACTAGTTATTTTATCTTCTTTAGCCCAGTTTAGGAGTTAGGGAATATTTCTGCTGCGTGCTAGTAGTTGAACTAGTAGCTGGAATATTTATTTGTAAATTAATTTAGTCATTTATCGAGAGCCTTTACGTTTTATTTTGGTCGGGGGAATTTACTTAAATTATAAATTACTGGAAATAGTGCCAGTTGCCCAGTTCTATATCAGTAGTTGTACTGATTTTGGTCTTAGATCTATGTCCCGAGGGTTGAGACTTGTGTGAATTTCAAACATTGATATTTGTTTTCGCTGTTCATGTATTACTGAATAAAATTATAAAACTTTACATCGAAGTTTTTGTTGTCAACACAAGGCAGGCGTTCCGAAGCGTTACATCGTATTAGATCCGACCGAACCTTCAAACGAGACGGACCAAATATTATGCGACACCGGACACCGTAGCCTATTGATGATAGTGCGCTGTCTTTGTAATTCGAATTCAGAGGTTCATGCTTCCCTCAAACCTATTACATTAACACATTTAGAGTCTGTTCCTTCACTTTATGCACGGCATTACAGGTGAATGAAATAATTTTTTCAAGTGAATGAAATGTTTTTCGAAAATGACGGGGGCACAATGTCGTGGCTGACACGATTCAGATGGCCGTATAAGCAGAGTATAAGTCTAAATGAAAATCCATTGAGGAGGCTCAATGCACCACTTTTTGATGACGTACTACGCAAAAAAAATAAACCGCCATTGTGTCGACGGGTTTCCTTTGGGGACGAATTGTACAGTTACCTATATAATATGACCCTGACCTTTAAAAAGCTTTAAATATAGACGAAACATGCGGTGTTATAAACAGTGAAAACGAAGTAACGGATTCATTATGCATAAACAAAGAAGAATTGCTTTTATGCAGAAACAATAGAAAAGAACAGTCAAATCTTCGCCGAACAAGTAATATGCAATTTCATAGCGATGTATGCAGTGAGCTCTATCAATCAATGACATGTCTATATGGAGGAAATCCGAGTTAAATTCTACAACCTTAATGAAATTAAAAAGTTATTTACTTGCACTATTTACTGTGTCGGTGTAAATTTATGTATTTGCTTTATTGATTTAAGTGTGCACTCTGGTAATTTAAAGCTTGTTCTGAATTTTAGATGTAATGTCATACGTTCCTTGGTGTTTTGAGTCTTGGGTAATTAGGAAAGATAACTCTTGAAAGTGGACTTTTTATACCAAATAATTTTCAATATGGATTTAACATTTTGTTTAAACATTCTTCATTCAATTTGACACATGTAATTCATTCAATATATTCCTTGTCTCTTCGGAACTTATTTATTAATGTTTTATGCATAGATTAAAAAGATAATGACATTGATTGTTTTTTAGGATTTCTTTCTAATAGAATTATTATTAGTTATTATGAGGTATTTTCAGTGTGTGTACTTGTTTTAAGAAGATGCCCATCATTTGACACTGAAAGTTCTGTTAATAATAAACTTGAAATAAAACATTTTACTAAAATTAGAAAAAAATAAAAAAAATCTATAAAAAATATTTATGATATCAATGCACCCATTTGGATATTTGACATCTAGATTATAAGTAATGTTGTATTGAAATCTAAAATAAACTGTGGATGTAATGAGCCACCATAATCGACATAAGGTGACGTCACTATTCAAGTGAAACATTATCGAATACGTTAAACAATATGCAATAAAATGACTAAAGTAACTTAATATGATGGAAAACAACTGTCGATATAACATTTATTTACCTGACATTTCTGTTTTCCACACTCCGTAGCCATCAAGATGTATCCCAACTATTAAAAAAAGATATAAATACCAGTATATTTGGTATGTAATTGTGAACAAAAATATTTCTTAGATTTGTAAGGGAGGAGTTATTTTCATGATCTTTTCATGATATTTAATCTTTATTCATTATTTTATTCTATCAAACAATTTCTGTAAATTTTTTTTTGTAAAATTACGTAATATTATTACATGTTATATTAATATGTTTTAGGAATTCATTTGTAATTTTTCATAACTGTGGTCGGAATGTAGTTATTATAAAATATTTTATGCATATCTCAAGTCCCTCAGCAAACGACGTTATGTAATGCATAGTTTCTGGTTTTGCAGTGATTAGACGTTAGCTAGCGCCAGAGATATCACTGTGTGATGTTGCAAGTGTTAATACTCGCCATTTTTAAGTAAGAAAAACGTCACCCCGTGCACCAGTCTGTAAGGTTAAGATTTATTGTGGGATGTATTTGTTAATTTCTTTTGTTTCGTGGTCTATTGTTTGATGTCACCTTATTTTTTAACTTAAATGTTTGATAAATTTGTGGTTTTTGAGTATTGTCATTTCTTTTTTATTCTGGGGAGTTCCATAAAAAGGCGTAGATACAAATTGTAGAGAGTCATAGGATCTCCAGTATTTCATGTGTTTCATTTGTGTCGTCAATAAATGATATATTTACGACAATATTCATTCTTGCTTCTTTATTTCAACCTGAAATATAACAGCTGCGGGAAACTTTCCTTAAAATGCGCATTTTTATCATATGGAAGGTATAAATTTTATTTTGTTTTTGGTTATGTTTTAGTTATTTTTAAAACCCCCGCTAAAATAGTAAAATAATAAAAGAAAGCAATCGGGATGTTCATCTGTACGTCCGTCTGTCCGTCCCTCTGTTACGCTTTGGGGTACCCATCCCTTATCTGCAACTACATGTACTGTTATACCAGTGAATGAAATTTGATGAAACTTTCAAGGAATCTTAATTATATTTTGTCATTGTGACCTCCCATTTTGCTCTTTAAACAGACGATATTTCTTTGGTTTTCCATAGCAAAACATGGACACTGCCATAATATGCTCACTGTACCTTTATCTACCTTTGCTGCGAGAATTTTTATTCATATAGCGTCATCTCTCAATAAGATCTTTATTTAGCTCTAAGGGCACTTAAAAAGAAATTCTAAATAAAGATCATTTCAATTGCATTGTATGTATACTCAGTAAAGAGCATTATGAAGTTGAATTGCAATACTCTGAAACTGTGCACATATTTCAATTCAATCCTTTGAAAAACCAATTCAGTTCAACAACTTATAGCGTAAATCAAGACGCCCAAGTGGATTAACAGTAAACATATATTGAACACTTCATTGACTACAAGGAGTAAATTCCTTTTAATTTGTATTTGTTGGCATTTGTTTGATATTTTCATTTTTTTGTTGTTGCATATAATGCGGTTCTTTTTTCGATAAATCGTTACTCAATATTCAAGTAGATTGTACGTTACACAAATGTTTTTTTTTTAATTTCGACACCACTTTCAGATCAGTTAACATGCTTAATACTTTGTCCACAGCTCGACTAAACATAGCTGAGATTAGCTAATTAGTAAATATCAAGACAATAAGAATGATCAGAGTTAAATTTTCTTAAACTTACTACTCCTAAGGTCTTTCCAACTGATTTTTTCATAGTCCTCCTGCTGTTTTGAATCACTCTTCATCCCCTCTGAATATTGAACATATTTATAAAAGGTGAACAGTACTGGTATAATTAACAACATCAAAATAAATTATCACAAATATATAACGATGGCAATTGTTTATAAATGCACTTTAGCAAATTACACTCCTTTAAAATTTATTATTTTTTTTTTAATTATCAAGTACCCAAAATTGGTTTTACAATGAACAGGTTAGTTTAGGATTCACTGCGAAATAAAGAAAATTTAGTTCTCTTACCTCTAAACCATTTTCAAAATATGGTTATATTCGTGCAAAAGTTTAACATTTTATTTCACGAGAACGTTTGTAAATGAATGTGCACAATTCAATACAATGTTATTTGAAAAATTAAATTTATGATTAAATCAAACAATGTCCAAAGAATCACTACATCAGTAACCTTGAAAACCTTAAGGAATTGACCTATTATAAAACTTCTAAAATATAAGCAGTGCGAATATATTTCCTTTCTAAAGTAGAGTCGCGAGGGGGTATAACAATCAACATCTCTATCCTATATTTTCAAATAAGAATTTTAAAAATTAAATGCCTTGACAATACAAGTAGAGCTTTTTAAAAAAGCTTACCGTCTTTAGCAACAACCTTTAACAGTAAACTGATCTACATCTTTCGAATCTTATAATTTTTTTTGAATTTCTTGATTTCGTATTTCTACATTAGCTTTTTACTGGTATTAGCCGTACCGCGGTTGTCGCTCGGTCATCTCCGTAAATTAAATGAGTCCTTCGGCAAATCACGGTGATCGGCCGATCTTCAAACAAATAAGGGGAAAAGAATAAATACAAATTGTAAAGCTAGCAAGCAATTAACACCAAATCTTCTTTGCAGCTTGATGAAACTAAAGAGACCTTTTTAATTATTGCCATTAAATATATTGTTATTTAGAATTAATTACTGCTGATTTTATTGTTCGTTTTGTCATTTTTTTAAGATTGGAAATATTGAAAAATTGTTAAGTTGTACGAAAATTAGACCATCAGAAAATTATCTCCATTGCCTTGAACAGCATTTCAACCAATGAAATAATTCAAAATTTTCTCATAGTGCAATTTCTACCAATCACAAAAGAGAGGAAGTGCATACTGTAAACGTGGTTATATTGACGAGTTGAAAAATTGACGACTTTTTGTTTACGAAAATTGACGAGTGTTTATTTTGACGAAATATTTAATCAAGAGTTATGTATCTTGGAATTCACAGGGATAAAAAGGCAGCGTCAGAATCATTAAAATTTATTATTTTACAGATTATCTACAATGTGTAAGATTGTATAAACTATCTGAAGAAAGTTATTAAATAAATTGCCCTCTTGATATTTGTTTTCATTATAAGCGGTCAATTGCCTGAGGTGACAAACCAGGTCAAGCACGGCGTGATAATAACGCTAAGTTACGCATGCAGTATTTGAGTTTAGATTCAATGGTTTTAAAAATGTGATTATATATCACTGTGTTTTCATAACTAATTACAATGAAATTAACAGTAACTTTGATCTAGTTTTAATAGGGGAAACCTGAGACAATTAAGCATGCAGTGATGTTGTACAATGGTCAATGTCTGTTGTGACTTCATATATATGATATGAAGTTTGACGAGTGTAAATTTTGACGAGAAAAGAAAAATCGTCAATGTAGTCAAAATAAGCACATCGTCAAAATTTCCACGTTTACAGTATTCCGAAGACTGTAAAAAAAACTTCAACTATACAATACCGTCTTCCAAGGAAGACGATAACCAAAGATTTGTTAATGATCTACCTCTAGAAAAAAGTATTCTTCTTTTATTATATTCAGTCTCGGATTGGAAATAGCGAAAAGAAAAGAAACTGTTAAAAAATTATATGATTTCAGGGGTGAAACATACGAGGGTTGTCCGGTAAATTCGTGGACAAGTTGTCTCGCGTGAATAATATTCATCAATGCGTTCTGATAATTTCACTACTCCTTAGTACATATTTTTCTGAATAAATATAGCATATTTCAAATAGATATATGCATACATAAATGAATTATGAGATTTTATGTATTATATTGTATCGCCTTAAGGCGCAAGATGATAACTTCAAAGTGTCTAAATGTGAGATACCTCAAGTTTCATCTTTGCGCTAAAAATAAAGTTGAATAAGTCCCACTTAAATTTTGGAATTTCATTGATGCACATACTTCAGTCTCCAAAATCAATCGAGGAATCAATCTGGCCCAAATGTGCGATCTTCTGAGGATTTATTAATAAGATATGGACAATATTCCCACCAATATTCAATTAATAGATAATCTTATATTGACGGTCCACAGTGACAGAGTCTTTTTATATTACAGTGAAATTTAGAAGTTCTTAACTACCTCAGGACTCGATCAAAAAATATTTGCTTAAGAAAACTCTCATTTCATTTCTATGCTTAAGAGCTGGTAATTGTTTGGGGATTTTTTTTCTTTTGTATTCTTTTAAAGTTTCATACGGCGTTATTACATCTTCTAAATCAAAGCGAACCGATCTCTGGTGCGAGGTAACGTTATCAAACGTTAATATTTTTCGTGTGTTGTGTTAACCATTTTCCCACTTTGAATGTCATGAAAATGCCAAACATTGACCAAATGTCATGAAATTTTTTAAAAGACTACAAAATAAATTTAAGAATCGAATAAGGATAATTTTTTTCCTTAATGTTATCTATTTAAATCTTATACTTCAAATACGCCCGCGTGGCGCAGTGGTTAGACACCTGCGTGGCGCAGTGGTTAGAGCATCTGCTCTAGAGTCACGAAGTAAGGAGTCAATCCTTACGTCGCGGGTTCGAATCCCACTGTGGGACATAGAGAACTGTCCTTCGGATGAGACCGTATAAACTGAGGCCCCGTGTCGCAGTAGGCGCTGGCACGAAAAAGATCCCTCACTGCTCAAAGGCCCTGAGTGCCAAACATAGAACAAAAATTGTTGCCCTCCACCGTCAACTGGTGGCGTCTCCATATGAGTGAAAAATTCTCGAGAAGGACGTTAAACAACAATCATTTAATTAATCAATCAAATTAATACTCATGTATTCGCTTATAAATCGTTTTCTTACTGTGCACCGTAGGATCTTACCCTGTGCACATTCAAGCATTTTAATATCTTTATTTCTCTCTATATTTTATCCAAAAAAATTAAAATGCACTTAAATATGATAAATAAACAATCACTGAAAATTTCAGCTTATTACATTCATTATTTTTCGAGAAAAAAAAAACCATTTTGTACAAGAATTTACCCGACAACCCTCGTACATATCAATTTGACCAAAAGTACAATTAACACTGAAAAATTAATCTTTCAAAAATGATTATTAACAACATTTGATAAAAACATTTTTAAAATTCCACTGTGCAAGTAAAATTGCTGATATATACAAAATTTTACAATTCAACTCGATGTAAGGACTCTCTTTACACCAGTGAAAAGTGTTTTTGGACATTTAGAATATTATATTGAATAGAGGTGCACATATTGAGCTTATCGATTTAATTTTCAATGTATGATTCGTGGCATTTACCCCCTGGAAATTTTTTTAGACACAATACACTAACCAGTAAACAGAAATCACTGTTTATTTCCAATTGAGAAAATACATGTAAATAATCTGTTCAATTTATTTTTTTTTGCATAGTAAATTAATAATAATGATAGTAAAGATAAATGCAAAGTATTCTACAACCGATTACAGAGGACAAGGTAGGGTAACGACCGTAAAATCAAAGCCCTGGTTAAATTGCGATAGTTTGTAGTTAAGAAATTAAAATGATGCTTACTTTAAAAGAGGAACTAAGTTAGATTCATAGCTTACATGGAAGCCACTAGAGGGTGCAGAAGTATGAAATTTTCCAGAATTTAGTCAATTCTGGTGGAATTTCATCATATTTGAGATACATTTCTCTTCGGAAAACATAGAGCACAAGCTTGCCCATCTGGGATTTTTACACAAAAACTGCATATGGTATTAGTTTATAAAATATATAAATTTGGTAGATAGGAAAGCGTGTGCTCTATGTTTTTCGAAATTAAATGTCCTGTAAAATCGATGGAAATTTGCATTAAATGAGACATTTCGAAAATCAACCTTTTCCCTGACCTCACTGTGACCTCTGTATATTCTAAATCTTACACCCAATTCTCATTTTCTGGCAATGGTGACAACAGGTTTTTAATAATAAACTTTTGGATCATTCTAAAAGACACCCGAAATCGGGGGCCAAACAATTTTCTTGCCATATCTTGTCCTTTAGAAATGTACTCTAGATTTTTTTTTTTTTTTGGAATTTATATTTAAGGGCAGATTACTCTAACTGCAGAAAAATACCATAGAATGAGAGTTCTTTAGTGTGCATTGTAGAGAGGGTTCTTAAGATTGATCTTCGTTTTCATAATTATTTCATAATTTTCATATTATTTCATAATAATAAAAAAAGACATTCATGGTCATACATGTAACTACTCGCATATTGAACATCAACGTCTCTTATCCCTCTATAATGGATAAAAATTGGGGAATTGGAAAAATAATTGGTTTTATAAAATCATTTATAGTTTCATACAATATAAAGAACATTTTTATTACTTTTTAAAAGAGAAAATATATATTACTTTTTGTAAAAGAAATTAAAGATTTTCTTCACAAAAAGGCAGTTTAGAGAATACAAGAGACATATAAATATTTCTATGAATTGATTATTTATGTCATAATATGACAAAGCAAGAATATATAATTTATGATATAGGCCATACTAGTCTATATTTCAAGGTATTGCTTATGTCTGAAAACCTATTTTGTATGACATTTCATATTCTTTCATCTGTGACATTTGACACATCATTATTTAATGCTTAGAATAATATTTAATGTTTCATTCTGAGATGTGATTAATCAACCAAAGTGCACCTAACATCTAAACAAAATATCAGATTAACATGTAAAATACATTTCTATTAAACAATAACTATTAAAAGGTAAATAACATCACTTAATTTTAAATATTTAATCTATCTTAATTTGGTATTGTTTTTTGTTTATCAATTCAGATTACAACGTATTGTTTATTCTGATTTTGTCTGAGGTAACGTCTTTATTGAAGTTTTTCAAGAAACAAAATATGTCATAGAAATTTGAAGCAAGGATGCAATAAGACAATTCGTTTTTGAAAAACTAAAAACTATACAATTCTGTAAGGTTGATATAACAGACTGACTCCTGTTAAAGTTATAATAATGAAATTGAAAATAGAATATTTTATATATAACTTATCTTACATTCGTAATTTTAGAAACTGAAAGATATGAAAATAACATTCACCCATATTAAAAGTTTCTCTTTCTCCCGAGATGTCCATTTTAAGGGGAATTGTCTCCTCCGCCTTGTGTCCCTCTATATTTCAAAAGAAAAAGAATGGAATGAATGTACAGAATCATTTTTGTCAATTTAAACTATATTCCTTTTGTTGTTTCCCTCCTTGAAAAATATGCTATCCATAAAAGTACAAGTTTGAATTTAAGACGTATCAATTATAATCAGTTTAATGAGATGAATACGTTAATAAAAGAAACAAATACATCCTCATACCTTTGTTTTAAAGTTAGCTACAGTACTTTATTAATTTATTAAATTGAAATGTTGAAACGCACTAAGAATGTGCGAATGGAATTTATTTAGTTAATGGTGTTCAAATTTCTTTATTTGTGCTGAACAAAAAAGATATCTAAGGAAGAAAAATATTTTAAAAACTTCTATTAATGACCATTTTAATCTAGTTTATGTAATATTATATCATTTCAGATAAAACATATACAATATATATTTATATAAAAAATCTGTACCGCCAAAAGTATTACGACTTCCTCTTCTGCGGATGACTATAAGCGCACAAACAAGCATGAATACGATCAGAAGAAATACTCCTGTGACCAAGATCCAAATCCATGTATTATTTTCATCGATGTCTAGGTTGGTGGTACTTCCTAAACTTCTATTTAAGATGGCTGATACCAAGTAGACGTTTGTTGTACCTTGAGTGACTTTGGTTTCTGAAGGTCCAATGGTAGTAATTCTGTTCAACAGCAAGAAAATTATTCTAATCTGCATGAATTGTAAATAGTTCTATCATACATATTTTGTAACCGTCTAAGAACCATGACAAGACAGGTCAATTATATGCGATCTTTGAGCTTTATTAGAAATGACTTTTTCTTTGAACATACCAATACAGTGGCTTAGACTGAATTTGATTTCAAACACACACATACCCTCTCACAGAAACACACATGGTGTAAAGAGAGAGATAGAGAGACTGAGAGAGAATGTAAGAATGTATGTAAGGGATCTTTTACTTACTTTTATATAAATTGCTCAACATGTAAATATAAGACATTAGGAGGTTCTTTACCTTTGACACTTTTCAACATGAAATAGAACTGAAGTTTAATCAAGTACATGTATAGTGAACTTAACTATGAATATTAATCATAAAATGCTTTTTAATTATTATTTTGATATTATTTTTCCTGACAGAGTGAAATACTAATCACATACCCTTCACCTTTACAAAGAGGCTCATCCAGAAAACATCCATTTCCAATTGATAGACAACTTGGATCTGAAAATGGAATTATTTGATACGAGGGGCGTTCAATAAATGTCATTAGCTCGATGACATACAACTAAGTAGTCATATGACATGAAGCTTGATTTTCTCTCATTATTGAATCCTTAATGATTTTATAACAGTTTATGTGACCACTTTTCATCACATAGTTTTATCGTGAGAAGCTGGGAAACAAGGGCTATTCGAGACACTGCATTATAAATGAATGGTTAAGAATCAGTAAACTAGAGTGAAAATAAAAGCTACATTAAAGCTGCTGTAAAAGTTGTTAAAAATCCCAGAGAAATATTCACTGAAATATGTGACATTTACAGCAACCGATGCCTGTTCTATAGACAAATTAGCAGCTGGATTTCAAAGATCAAAAATTATATAATGGGCATCAAAAATGGGTATCCTCCTTGCTAACAAAAATTATAACAACTTATGTACCGTTTGCCAAATTTCAACAAATAATATTTGATGTCGTATGATTGACTTTAAGACACATTGAAAATTTGATAGACATCATATCGGGTGTAGTTTACATTGTTTTTAAGAAACGTTTGACAGTAATTAAGCTTGGTACTCTAAGGCCACCCTGTATTTTGAAAAATGAGTGAAAACGACAGCGTGTACAAAAGTCTTAACAATAATTTTAAAATATCAGTAATTGTAGTAATCCATGTTTGTTTTATAATCAAACAGATATTGGAACATGAATCTATTGCTTAAAACCATTAAAACAAAATTTACCATAAGGTGTACTTGATAAAAACGGCGAAGGTCTGTCAAGAGCAAAGGTATGCAAAGCACAAAAACAGATTTATATGAAATGTTCTTAAATATTGGTGGTATTATTGTTCAAATTCGTATTCCGGGAGACAGTTTAATATCTTAGGGTGTCAAGAAAGCAGTTTCTTGCAAAGAAATCGAAAGGTTCATCAGAGAAAGGACCTAGAATCAGGAATCCACTACATTGAATTTCTTCATAACATCGTTTTAACCCGCATGCCCTAAAGAGTAAAAGGGTTGAAATGATAAACAGAAAGTTAATGTTTTTTTCACATTAACAATATTTGCCAAATCTTTGACGTTTTGACTTGTTTCTATTTCCAAACTTGAATAAAACACCTTACAGAAGGAAAAACCTAGTCCAGGAAATCATTGGATCTGCCATTTTCCAGTATACTAAGGGTCATACCAAAAAATGAGTTCTAAAAACAATCAGAAATTGGATAAAAAATGTTACGGACATGTGTTTGAATTAAAATAGATTACTAAGTAAATTCATGAAGACTAAATCAATGAAAAGCGTCGTTTGTTTCTTTCTGAGCCCCAATGACATTATTTATTGAACGCCGCTCGTAATAATACTATAAAATAAAAAAAAGATTCAAAAATATATATCATATGATTAACATTAAATTATAAGTATACGTATTTAAAAAATAAGTCAATTTTTTTCTTAAAGTAGGGGCCTACTCGTGGTTAACCGGAAGCCGGACTTAGCCGTTTTCGGTTTTAATATTATGGGTTCATATGACATTAGCAAGAACGTAAACAATGTCCACAGAAGTGTTGAAGGAGTGTATAAAGATGATTGAGGGTATTTTTGTGCAAGGATTGAAATTTATGCAGTATAAAAACAAGCGCGAGATCGAATACCAGTCATTTCAGATATATTTTACCTAGGATGTTATATTGATACTATACGTTTTGATTGCATACAACTCCAATATTTCTTATACCTATTAACAGAAAACGTAGCAAATAATTTGCTCTTATGTCATTAAACAATTCTTTTCGTTCATTGTTTTTATTTTATTTGTGCACAATTGGTATGATATGCAGATTGGATTTTCCTACTTTCGTTTTGACGGCTAATTTTCTACATACGAATGAAAATAAGCAGTTATATAATAAAAAAAATCAACACAGGCTACTGATGTTGTATATGAAATTTTAGACATAATTTTGCTTGAAAGACATTGTATATCTTGCTTAAAATCTTTTGTAAGTAGTAATAGGCATCCAGGAAAGTCGTATCATTAGTAGTGGACATGCCCCCCCCCCCTTGTTTATGAAATATTCAGCATTAAATGTGAGAAGAAAATTTATGTTTATAATTAAGAACGGGTGTATAAATTTGTTCTTAAAAAGAATATTTCACTTTTTAGCTGATTTATAAATATTTTTGTGGACATAAAAGGCTTTAGCTATTAAACTGCGATGGGGGTACCTGTATGTTTTACCCCATATCTCAGTGAAAAGACAGATGACCGATAAATTTATCATGCCCAAAAGATACTTCAAACATCGGTTGACATAAATAAAGACAAAAAAATCAGGTTAAACATATTAATAATTCTAGTAGAGAGGTTTATTTGAGTTTTGAGCTCATATACTTTATTAGTAAAATGAGATTATTTCTTCAATATTTTCTTAGTTTCAATCAGTATTGTGTAATGCAGCCTGAAATTATTCATTATTATCCTTACCCTTGTGATTTATGTTCAAAAGAATTTATTTGCCATGTGCTATGACATAAAATTTAGACCATCTTTATTTTGTTTTTGGTACAAGAGGGTACATGAGTGTTTCACACCCTATCTCATTTAATATGTAGTGTAACAAGTCGAGCGGACCCTTGTCACAAAATAAAAACTCCATTGTCAAGCATAACAAGTTTTTATTTAGGATGGCAACAATCAAACAACAACAACAACGAATGAGATGCTGACCATTCAGACAATCAATTGACCCAAAAAAAGGGGGGGGGTGAACTTGTCTTGACTACACTTAATACAGTTTATTTATTTATCCCAGTATCTGCAAACAACCTTAGCTCTCGGACTCGCAGTGAAATAACTTTGCGTAAATACTTGCGTTAAAATAATTATGAATTTTTATTTTTAATATGCGTCAATCCGGACAGTCCCTAACTATCTAATTTCTTAATCTGTATTAAATATCTCCAGCAATCAACTTTATTACTGCCTAACTTATGAGGATACTATACGTAAATTATTCCAGACATATGAATATTCCTAAAATGACTTTATTTTCAGCTTAAACAAATCCGAACAAATACTGCCAAATCCGGACAACCCATTCCGGACAAGAATAACCTATGTGAACTTAACAGTGTGAACTACTCTGGACATCCGAACAAATGATCCGGACAACTATCAAAATATAATTCTGTCATAAACTATAACCAATTAACTTCTGAACTTGGAAACAACTAATAGAAATGTTCCGGTCATAAGTCCTAATTAATAACTCAAACTGTAAACAAACAAACTACTGGTCTACATGACTGAAATAATTTCTCTACTCATAATACTACCCTGTCCGGACGCGCGAGTCTTTATAAAAATTAGCATCATCCACTACAAGATCTATCATCTTGAATACCTTAAGCTTTCTCTGAGGATTTGGTTCAAGAACTATCAACCACAAGGGATGTAGAGTCAAGATTGAGTGTCGAGATGCTGAAATTGGGTCCTATATATAACCTTCTATCACCAATCAGCGTTTGTCCTTTTTGTCCGGAATATAATTGACCAATCCAAACGCTGTACGGATCTATGGAAAATCCGAACAATATTCAATCTCCGGACAAGCTGAATTAAAACCCTTAATAAACATTTAATGAACAATACAAGACCTTGTCCAGATTACTTTAATTACATGTACACTAAAATACGTAATTAGTTTAATAAATGAAATTATCCAAGACTACGTAGTTTTGTTATAAAAATCAAGTTTCGAATCTAGGCGCCTTCAGAAGTAGTGCGCGTAGCGATATACGCAAATACGGAAGTGCGACTTCACAACATAGTACCTAGGATAGATCGATAAAATAAGACAATAGTTCACCATCATAAGGTAAATAAGGGATAAAAATATTGGTCAGCATCATATTACAATAATTCAATATAAAAATAATGTACAACATGGTTGAATAATGAGAAATCAGGCAGCAGAATCACAGGTGACAAGATGAGTAGTGAAGCGGTCAATCAGACGAAGGAAACGCATGTTTAAGTACACAAGAAGTTCGCGAGCGGTAAAACGATGATTTCACATAGATGTAAGTAAAAGAATACGCTGGTACTGGTTAGAAATCAATAACCGGTTATTATAAACAACTGTAATCTGTTAAAGTGTATTATTTTACCGTATTTACGAAGAAACTTAGAAAATAAAATTTGTAAACAAACTATTGAAAATGGGGGATGTTGTCAAAACACGATCGGTCTTACAGCAAGTTTTGTAAACAAAATCTGAATAAAAATAAGACATAATAAATGCTGCTTAAGCTTAATTAATAACTTTAAAGTCATGTACTATGATTATAGTGCATCTCCATTCAGAATAAATTAATTGTAAACAATACAAGAGTAAGCACATGAACAGCTGATGAAGGTCTCACATATTACAGTAGATTATCTATCTACTTTTTGTGCTTTTTAAGTAGATAAAGCATCTCTTAATGTAAATCAGGACAAAAATTGCACTGTTATCCAATTAAATTCACGAGTAGGGACCTACCTTAAATCAAACAGATATCTAAAAGAAAATGTTTTGATCTATGATGTTTTAGACGTATCATTTTTATAAACTATAAATGATAAAAATTAATAAATGAATAATTGTTTTTTTTTCAAATGAAACCAGAATTCTCTGTCGAGACTGTAGCTCTACTGGTTTGAACTTATAACAAAGGAAAAAAGAAATGTAGCAGTTGGGACTAGAAATTTTATAACAGCAATAAACAGAATAATGATCATTGATTAAGTCTCTTTTTGATCAAATTAAAAATAAGACTACAACCGTAGGTGTTGTTTTTTTTTTTTAATATAAAGAATTTCATTTTCAGTTACCATGGCATTATCGTGCATAAAAGAAAGACAATTATGCATCACAGTGTAGACTACTTACATGCAACATTACAGTATTATCAGACAAAAACTGAATTTCGAGTAGTTATTAGAAAGCATTTCACAGAAACTACTATTTTAAGTAACTATGGCAACACTCTTCATTTAAATCAAAACCGATATGCATAATTGTGAATCTTATCGCAGTAAACATGTGGTGTGATGTTTTCACATACAATCAATAATTAATGTCATCACATCAAAATACAAGAATTCAATTAGTAAACTGACTTAGTGTATTGGACTATAAATCATCATTACCAATAATTTTATAATGCCAACAACGTTTAGACTAAGTGTTAGATTTTCCTAAAATAAGCTTAAGATTAAATTGCCAGTATTTTTTTTACTCTTTTCAATTGGAATCCTAGGATATCTGTAACAAAACTCCAACAGCTGGGTAATGTTCTCGTTTGGTATACACATGTATCCTTTACTCTCTGTACAGTTTAGGTCAGATGACCTACTTCTCCATTCTGATTGGTTCCTAGGACATGATGCTGTGGTAAACACAGGGAATGAATAACCGTCCAGCTTACCCTTATAATGAGAA
This sequence comes from Saccostrea cuccullata, assembly GCF_032062105.1. Lineage (NCBI taxonomy): Eukaryota > Metazoa > Mollusca > Bivalvia > Ostreida > Ostreidae > Saccostrea > Saccostrea cuccullata. Next base: position 103,285 of record NW_026919667.1, read on the forward strand.
ATAGATTGCATGTTTATGATTTAGATCTTGATAAAAAGACCCAAACATTTAATTCAAACGCAACGGTTTACCACTTCTATACGCAGCATTCTAATCTATCAAACCTTGATATATTTCACAATATGCTTATGCAAAAAAAGATTAGAATTAGATTCAAAAGAATTTGTGTAAATTACTAGTACGCGTTCTATAAAATTCTTTTAAGAAAGATATAAATCTTCCACTATACAGTGTATTAATCAATGAAATAATTATGTGTTGCTTGACAGAAAGGTATGATTGAAGAATTGAATTATATTTCTCTTAACTTGACTAAAGTGTACAGATTAAGTACCGATTTATTATCAATGTTGAGAATAAATATTAAATACTAATTATGGAAGCTGCTATATCTGCAATCTCTGTACTATTTAAAAACTCCGCTTATAAAAGCAATTCACACCAATATCTCGTCTAGGTCATAAGGTTTCAGCTAATATTTTAATGATATCGAACACATTTTATATTAAATTGATTATTCTCCATAAAAACTCACACATTTTATAACCCAGGATACCAGTGCTGTCAACAAAATCAACACATAAATATTTTTCGTACTACATTCCATTTACATTGATTCGATATTTGTCTTGTTTCTCCGTCTTGAAGACATTTGTGTTCATTCTTTGTCACAAAAAATCTCAAAAGTAGTCAAAAATGCCACAGAAACAGGCAACCTTGTTTATAAGATATGATGGATCACCGCTAAATCCTAACAACGGAAGTCATTGAATCGCTTCACCAGTTAATTGTGAACGGTTAATGAGTGAACAGGGAGGTGGAACAGAAATCAGATAACATCACAGGGTCAGGTGACAAAATGACGTTTTTATTTATATAAAAGTATTTTTAAAAATAAAACATTCAGTACGGAGTACTAAATCGGTTTATAAGTTAAGAATATATTGAAAGAGGAGTTCACTTGCCTATTATGTAATAGCGTATCCGAGACCGTGACATGAACCCATTGAATATACTAACATATTTTATACCATGTATAAACGAGACGTTTTAATGTACGGTAGGCTGTTTCAAAAAGGATCTGCTTCTGTGTATACATAAAAAATAAAGGGACGACACTCTAAATCTGAGATATTTGGGCAGATATGCTTTTGTACCTTTTTAACCATCTTGGCTTTAAATACAGAATTTTAAATCTATAAAACATGACAACAATAAGCTATAAATGTTGCATGTACTGCTCCAGTAAATTCAAACTTCACAGTATGACACAGACCACGATTTACAAAGATACCATCAATACCTCTACGATGATGTGTTTAAAAGGCTTTGATTTATGAAGACTTTGAAATCATTCATAGGTACATGTACCTAAAAAGAAACGGAATGTAATTAACGATCCAATGCCAGACGTGACACAATACAAGGTGTCCCATAATATAATATGTTTTACGGTGTGACCGTTAGTGAGGGCGGAGCCGTGAAGAGAAAATTGCTACATTTAATTGTTTAATGATAAATCAGTTGATCAGTTAAATTCTGAAATTGTCAATGCATAGTCCTAAAGCAAAGGGTTAGCTTCATGCAGATCTATGGTCAGTGTCAGAAAATCATAACAAAGAACTAAGTTCTCTTGAAAAAAAAAGTTTTCCCATCTCTTACATGCACCTCATTACTTTTCATTCAAATAATGCAAGATACTGAGTATTCTTCATGAGATGAATGGTTGTCTAGCCAGAGCACTCAAAGTCGAAGAACGTCGTGGGAAAAAAGAGGGGCATGCGTTTGGTCATTGGACCAGTAATGGGTTCAACATACAGTAGCAAGGCCAAAGAAATGTGAGACACCTAGGTCCAACAACACCTTAAACTTTTATAGTTATACATGTAACAGTAAACTCATTCCAAAATACTAGTTATATCCAACAAATAATAATACAAAAAAAAAATCAATTCATGAACTTTTTCTCAGTACCAATTCTTTTTCGTTCACTTCTTGATTTATATGCTTATTTAACAACTGTACACTTATCTAGAAACCTCAAGTCATTTCTCAACTGTTATTACTCCCATTACATGGTAATGATGTCATCTAAAGTAAGAACAATATCATTGTCAAGACCAGGTCAGAAGGGAACTTCGGACCCAAACTACAGACAGATGATCTACTTCCTGGATGAATCTAATCATCAGACCAACATTTGACTGAGTTACTTTCACAAGGGTTGAAAATATAGAAGCATCACACCTTTTATGAGAAAAAAATTTTCAAACAAAGATTATGAATATTTACTTCATGTTTTTAATAGATAAGCAGATTTATTAGGATTGAAAACTATATTAATATGCGTGATGTGTATTAAATTTGAGTATTTTAGTGTACATATAGGTACCGGTATGTATACATTAACAGCATGCACTTCACTTTGAAGTCGTATATAACTTTGTGGATATTTTCATGCATTTACTGAAAAATGTATGTAGACTGAACAACTACCTCTCCAGACTGTACATTATACATTGTTTAACTTATTTTTTCCTGCATTAATTTAGACTTTATATGTAATTGCAATTGTAAAAAAAAATTTTTTTGAATTTTCTAAATGCATACAGCGTACTACCGGTATTAGATTTTTCTTTTATTAGTGATCTTTATAAGAAACTGAAATTTTGTCATTTGAAAAACTTTATAAAACAAAATATTAAATTTTAAAAAATCACAACTAAAATGAGATTCAGACTTCCATAGATCTGCTAAATATTTATTTATCCATGTACAAGTAGATATTCATAAATACATGTAATTTGGATACCTTAAAAAAAAAAAGGAAAAGAAAAAAAGAAATCCACACTCTGTGAGACTTATCACAGGGTATTTTATTTTTATCACTTTTAAAAAAAATTTAAACTTTCAAAAAATTACACTGTCAAAAAAATCCTCCATTTCTTGCTTGGTATGTATTGACAAGTATAATTCTGAAGACATTTATTATTCAATGGCAAATAAATAAGGATTTCCTTGTGAAAGTGGCCACAGATAGATCCGCTCCTCCATCGTGCAGACGACAGCGCCGCCTTCAGGGAAATTCTGACCAATCAAATGCCGTTTTACTTGTTAGCGCGAACTATAAATAAAACCTAGCGTCTAAAACGAAAGTAGGAAGGTCCTGATTACTAATGGATTTGATTTGAAGTTAAAAAGAATCACTACACATTATCCTTGGGTTAAATGTTTTTACTTTGATGAGTCTCATCAACAACGAGAATTTGCGCGTGGATAAAATCGACGCCATTTTAGCGACGACGCCATATTGGCGACAAGAATCTCAGTTCCATAGGTATTGTAAATGACATATAGTTTACAATAGGTTTCTTTTATTTTTCATATACATACGTGTTACCTATAAGGAGAGCTTGCTCTCACGGGCCCTTCGGGCCCGTGAGAGGGCTCCGCCCTCTATGATTCTTATTGTGAATAATTTTCAAAAACGCAAGTCTTGACCAATTTCTTTAAATTTTGTCTCATTAATTTTTTGAGTGAATGCAATTTTTAGCAACAAATAATTTTAGTGAAAAATATTCACATATTTGGAGTAATGTAGTCATATAATAACGTCAAAAAATGCTAAAAATTGTATTTGAAGCAATATCGATTTATCAGATTAGCTGGGTACCCTCATTTCATGACTGTAATTATCAAATCCAGTCTTAAATCTAAATCTTTAATTTCTCTATAAAGGTATATATCCAATGAAAATATAGATTATAACTAAAGAAAAAGGCAGTGTTGTCATATGTTAGGAGCTCTGGCTTTTACATTTAAGGGCTTACTAGAAAGGTTTTCATATCTATTATGAATTATTTTGACATGATTGTCACAAATCTTATACGACAATATAATTTAGATATGTGTGAATTAAGTTACGAGCGCCTGTAATGGACATTGTTCATGCAAAATGAAACATTATTATATAGACATGCGACATATCTATGTGAACATGCTAAATAATTATGTAGACATGCAACTTATTTCTGTCGAAATGCAAAATAATTATGTCAATATGTGACATAATTATGTCACCATGCAGAATAATTATGTTTACATGCAAATTATGTATGTTGATATGCAACTTATTATCTTGAATGTTAACATAAATACAAGTATATTGTATGTAAAAATTATTATACCTGTATCTAAACGTTGTTTCATGTGATCTCTAACTTCTTCAAACATAGCTGGTGGAATTTTTCTGACTCGCTGTCTAAATAGTGTATCATCAGTCAGTTCGATGCTTTACCGTCGTAACACATCCGATATCAGTTGGACTTCATGCAATGATGTCTTTGTATCTTGCAAATTCCCCACATATATAATGTTCCTTCATCAAATTTCCTGTTGATATACTCAAAGTATCTATATTCTCTAAGAGTTCCTTTTTTTCTCCTCATTTCCATTTAATTTGTTCATTGGAAACTGTCTGAATCTCTCCTATGATTATCCGAGGAAGAATTCTAATTGTCTGCATTGTGATGTTGCTTCTTATGATTGGTAGTGAATCTCTGCTTTGTTAACTTTAGATGATGACAGTTGGTGTAACATCTAGATCTGCTATCGTTCTCGTATTGTTGATCTTTTGTATAACGGCACTGGTGTAAAAAATATGGAAGCATCTTGTCCATAAACATAAACTTTTGTGTTGGGTGGAATGATGACAGGTTCCCTGTGAGCATATCTCATAACAGCAAGTTTTTGATCATGTTTCCTAAAGAATCAATCCCTCAAAGTAATGCATCCGAATGTGAGGTACCAATTTGTCTGGAGTTTTGCTCGCTGTAGAAATCCATTACCAAATTCTGCTTTAGCATCTTCTATGAAGGCTTTAAGAATGTTTGAATTGGCACCGACGAATGATAATCTGTGTCACCAACAATCAGGAAAAGTCCCTTATGTTGTTTCCTATTTCCTTTGCCTTCTGGATGTTATTCCACCTCGATACCACCTCAGTATGGTTACATTATATTTTCTTATATGTTGCCTTGTCTACATCATTAAGTTGCATGTTAACGTATTTATCTCACATGTAAGGGCACTATAATATTAAACCATACAAAGCAAATCAGTAGTGTGTAATACTACCTACCCTCTAACACCTAGTACAACCAAGAGTTGTACATTAGCACGTTTTAATGTAAACCAACCCGATAAACACTCAGGATGTGCTAGAATGAGACCCACTAGGTACTACTCGCTTGAAGAACTTCTCTTGGAGTTCACTGCCCACAGATTCTTTCATTTTTTCAAATGATCCTGCCAAAAGATTTTGTCAGTCATGATTTGCGTTTTTTCCAGCTAGGAGTCTTATTAAACAAATTCCAGACAAACTCAGACCGGTGTTTTAACTTTGAATATTGAACTAACAAATTTTGATACAGGTCGGTGTTCTTTGGACAGCTGTCCAAATCAGACTGATCATATAAAACAAATTCAACAGTATATATTACCATGAGAGTGTGCAATGAAAATGGCATTTGGAGATAAATAGTTAAAAGATTTGACGTTTAAGTATACCCTTAATATAAGTGAGTACCAGATTTTATTTTGCCTAAATAAAGTTGACGAATATCAAACGTTGACAGGTGTTTAAAACTAATTAGCTTGGAATACCGGAAAATTCCGTTGACATAATTTAATAAAAATTAAGAGTCAGAAATTCAATACTAGTACATAAAATAATTTGAAAACTCAAAAATTTAGAAAGAGTGTTTTAAAAACATGAAACATAAGCTTAATTTTTAGAAAGGAGAAAAAATGTCTCATCACACTAAAATTTCATCTTGATAGTTTTTTGCACGTTAACTTAACTTTCTTGCATGTTGGCATAAATAAGTCGCAAGTTTAACATAATTCACTTGCATGTTAACATAAATAAGTTGCAGATCAACATAAATAACTCGCATGTTAAGATACACACGGGTTAGTTAAGGCAGCACATGGATCAGAATTCGACGACTTAACACTTTTTTATAATTACGTAACACTAATACTTCGGAAAATTCAGTTATGTTCCAATTCGTTTTACTCAAACGAACAAATTATTTACAATCAAAACAAGAACACTTGTCTACATGTATATAGGAATTTGAAGCGCTTGCTTTCCAGTATTTATTAGACGTATACATTTACAAAAATAAGTCTTCAATGGTACCGATTCTCTACCTTCTTTCTACAATATATCAAAAATATAATTAATCACACATAACACTACAAAATGCATTTTAACACAATGCTTTTATATGTCCTCACTTTACTGATTATAAACGTAATATAATACATGTATGAACACAATTATGCTTCCCTCTCCGCCCAGGAAAAACCATAGATAAAAAACAATATCGATTTATGTTGAAAAAACTATGGAAACCTGTAAGTCCGCAGCAATTGCGAGGTAAACAAAATGAATGGCGGACGCATTATCACAAATTTACGTACGTATCATATATTATAATGTACAATTAATCGACTAGTTTAAGTAAAACCTATGCAAAATAAATTTAAGTTAGAACTATCTGTAAACACATTTAGACTATATATGTAGCTAATATGTACCATTACTCAATGATCTTACATTTATATCAAATTTTTCATAAAATTATCTAGACCGACTAAGCAAATTGTTTCCCATCTTTGACAATTTATCTGTTGTGTACAACAATTTTAATTTGATTTAATTTTTTTTAATTTTTATTTTTATTATTATTATTTTTTTGTAATGAAAACAATTTCTTTCTTTATTAAACAAAATACAAGTAAAAGGTTGAAGTAAGTAAGAGGGTGGGTAGGAATGTCGCAAAGCAAAGCCTTCGTATGAGTTGAAAGCGTGATTATAGTGAATACCTGTTCACCAGTTCTACAGGTATCGACCTTTAAATACTGACCAATAGCTACTGTCGCTTTTATTAGCACATAATAAACAAAAACACGGGTTCATAGTACATATGATAAATTAATGGATAAAACTTTTGCTTTAATTATGTATTCTATAGACGTCGATGGGACTTATACTACATGATGCACCTAACCATGACATTACCACGTGACGTCTATAATTAAAAAAATATGCCTTGATGCAAAAGTGAAAAGTTCAACACTACCCCGGGGATAATTAATTTCAATTTGTAATAATTGTTGTGTAAAAACGAAAAATGCTGCTAGAATCCTACTGTCCTATCACACAAATTATTATTCAACACTTTAGGACGAAACCTTCCCAAAAGTTTTACATTTATGATTTTGTTCATAACATCGGAAAAAATGCATCAATTCCAATAAACCATTCGATTCTAGCAGCACTTTTCAAAAATAACAGAATAAGAACTTTAAATAGAAACAAAAATTAAGTTTCAAAGTATGTGACGTATAGTGTTGAACTTTTGCATCTTTTTTGTTACGAACTACAAAGGAAAGGCTGACCAGCAATAAACACCCTGCTTGCTTTAATTTTACGAAGAAATTGCAGAATTATATTAACATACCTTATTCGTAAGCTTTATTTCAACAAGAATCACACATGATATTCATTCTTAATGCTTTTAAACTCCGATTTCTTGTGTTTGTTTACATGAATACGTTTCACTCTCACTCTTCTACTGCATGGTCAACAGTTATGTCGTCACGGGTTTGGTATGTAACCCCTGTGATAACTACAGGGGTCCAGAAACGGCAAAATTCCGTTTATATTATGCCTTAGCATATTTTGATTCATTTTTACAACCTCAAACGAATTTTGTATATCAATTTTAAGAAATTATTACCACTAACCTTCACGTCGTATAGCTTACTATAACGTCATAGACAAGTAGAATATTTGGTTGTAACCTTAACACACCTTCGCATATACAGAATAAGTAGAATTTTTAGCGAGGATTTAATTTTGGCATTATTAGCGAGAGTGCGGACATCGCTAAAATTGAATATCGCTAAAAATTAATTGCGTTTTTTTTTGTAATAGCTTCTTTACTTAGCATTTTAGAATTGCTAAAATTACTTCTCGCTAAAAATAAAATACCAGATTTTAGGTAGAAATCGCAAATTTGCTTCTCGCTAAAATTTCCACTTTTACGGTATCCTGCATATACATAATTATATCCTATGTTAACATAAGTCAACCGTTTCTTGTCAAAGGTATGTTGCATCTTGCATCTACGATGTCATAAACGTGCATCAGTACGGGATCTTACTCATACAATCAGATTATGTCAACATAATTATCTTGCATGCAGACATAATTTTCTTGCTTGATGAAGTAATTTTCTTGCATGAACTAGGTTAATTTATCTTGTATGTAGGGGGAAGAAATACGCCACCATATACCTACATGTAACCTGAACATTAAAACACGACAGATTTATTTAAATACATTCTCTCGATAGTTGAGGAATAATCATACTCAACAAAGGATATACATCGGTATTATAAGTCTATTAAAAACCTGTAAATAATATTATGTTTTAAAATAAAACGCATTTTTCATTGTTAAAAAACTCCCAAATCTGCCTCTCACAGTACATGAAATACGTCATTTTTACCAAAATGACGTCATGATTGACAAGTTCATCGAGATCAGTGATTTGTTTAAAACCAGTTGTATGGGATTTAACTAGCGACTTTTGTTAATGCATTGGTAAGTTTTATTGTTGTTTATTATGCTAATACAGTTTAAAGTTGCAAATTTTTTCATTTTCGGGTACTATAATGAATGCATAAAAGTAAGATTTTTGTATGACGTCTCAGTAAACTTTTCCCGTATAAATAAGGCCCCGCCCCCTTTTTCTAGCCTTAACAGTGCTGCGCAAGAGCCCTTGGCGTGGGGAGGGAAACTCGGGAATCAAATTCAAATTATTTCAAAGAAACACGCAAATTCATGATGTTTTTTTTTTATCTTTCAATATCTTTTTTTCAAGAAAAGCAAAGTTGTGTGCTGTATTGATATGGAGGCATTCTCAAGTAATTAATATGGAAAACTCAAGCCCCCTCCCCCAGTAAAATTTTCAATTCTGATCTGATTTGTGCTTTTTCCTAGCTGATGTTTTCAAGTGAGCGATGTGGCACTTGGACTTTTGTTTCTTTTTCCTCATCACAATTGTGTTCAAAACTAGCAGGGACTATTTTTTTGGTGGAATGGAGGCGTATGAAAATATCTTCTTTTCTGTCTCTCAAAATTATTATATTACAACGAATCTAGTAATAACTATCAAAGACTTGAAGAATTTTTCAAACTTTAGTCAAATACATAATAAGGGACTAAAGTTTTAAAATATATCATATAAATGTGATTTTCAAACTTTTAACTTTTAAAATATTCGACAACGTGTTATCATGCATCTTATTGATTTTTCACAGGGATTTTGCATTGAATGGTGTGTGCTTTTAAGATGAAGAGACCAAAATCTGTTGATTATAGCCGTTTTAAAATCGTTTTTCTTTGTACATTTAAAAACAGTCTCGTAAACTAGCGGATTTAAAAATTGATCTATGAATTAATCAAAGGTGAATGAAGCAATTTTTGGTTGATAGATAGGGTTTGTAAACAAAGAGTAACCCTTAAAACCCTTCAGAACTGATCTAAAAAAAGAGCTCCAACCATGATCCACTCAGGGGGATATACGTAGTCTTCTGACTCCTGGCAATATCCCATCCACTCCCTTGTCGGAAAGAGACATGGATCCGTAACTGTGAATGGGGAATCTTGAGTTACAGTCTTTATCTAATATCTTTATTACGTCCTTAAAAATACACAATGAAGAAAACCACCTCATTATAACTGAACCGAAATCGAAACAAGTTTATATCTTTTATTTGGTTAAGGACTAGAAATTTCATGGATAAAAAATTACATGCACTTATACAAGAATTGGCAAACCCTAATGTCTTTGTACACGTGAAACTCGCTTTGTTAAACAATTCTTATTCCATTGAAGGAGTTGCAAGAGTGACGGTCTATTAAGTGTTTATGATTCCTCAGTGATATTTGATTTTCGTCGATTTATGTGATTCATCCATCCTCAAGTGAGTTCAGGCAAAGTATGGTGGTTTCTACACAATATATTTAATTGAAACCCATAATTGCTATACATACCGTAAAGAAAATGTTAAAACTAGTTTTTTTATACATTGGTGGTAACCGTGATATGCGAAAGCAAGTTAATATCATGACGTCATCGACCTTTACTACACAAGTTTATTAAAAAAATATCAACATAATCGCTCCAGCGCAAGGACATGCCCTACTTTGTTTTGCAGAAACAAGCTATAAAGAGAAGCAAAATATTCCAAAGATTTAAGATGTTGCTGCACAAATGTCCACACTGCAATGGCATACATTTTTACAGTTATTCCCCTTTCCCCGGATGTAGGTGGCGTACTTATCGTTGCGGTCCTCCATTACTAACTGTTTACACTGTTTTACTACTTCATATTAGCGATCTGAGAATTCTGGAATGCCTTCGTCGTGTTGCTGTGTGCCGGGGTGTGCCAACAGGGGAGGGCATCGCTTTCCAAGAGACGATGCCCTCCGAAGACAGTGGATAATCGCCATCAAGCGAGACCTGAAGCCGGGAAGGTTGTGGCGACCTTCATCCAGCGTCATCTGCACCCTACATTTTAAGCAGGATGACTACATTTAGGAGACTATCCACGGTACAGTTGTCTCAAAAACGACTGTTAAATTGTTTATCGATATTTTTTGTGTTTTGTTTACAAATTGTTTAATCGAATTAACATTATATAACAAGTTCAACATGTCATCATCATGCAAGTTACAGTATCCGACTCTGTGTTTAAAGATATGTATGCCGTGTTGAACAGTATTCTTGCACAGCTGAAACTGAACAAATATTTCTAGAGTATAATAAGCTACCAAAAATGAAGCATTCTTTCAAATTCGACAAATTTTTATTTGGTATTTACAAAGTTCTAGTCAGGAAAAGAACATGATATTCTCATGCATATTTATAAAGAACTGACGTTTATCCTGGATCTGCACATGTGCGCGGGAAAAGCATTGCGAGAATCATCAGGTCGACGAAAATATTTTGTGTGACTTCTGTTCAGTGAGGGACACAAATAGACCAATCAGCTCAATGAGTTGCATTTAATCCATTTATGGGTAACTACATAAAATACTACATGTGTTTTTCAAAAAGGCTAGTTTTTTAAATCGCTCTCAGAAAGACTTGATGCATTATGTACATTATTATCTACTAATCCCATGCTCATAACTGCATACAAATGGTTACAAATCCATTGTACAAGTCCGTTTGTTTAGAGTTTCCCCTTGCTGTACTGCTGGTGGACATTTACGGTTGGGTGAACATTAACGGATCTTTTGTATGGAGCGCATTATGCGCAAAAAATATTTTATGTCAAGTACAATATGTGGAAAGTAATTTAAACTGCTATGTTTATGAATGGGATATCGTCAATTATCCCTTTTGGTTTTTTAATATGAACTACATAACATATGTAGATGAAACTCACATACATACATCTTGCCTTCTTAGAAATATAGTTGGGCTTATAAAATAAGATTGGTCAAGGAATTCCAGGCCCCTAAAAACAATTCCAGTTTGAGGGCACAACCAAGCATGCATTTCGACTAAAACCATTAAGAAAGTTTAATTCAGGTAGGTAGCATCGTTTTTTTTATTAAACTGGGTGGGGGATAGAACAGTTAGAATAAGAATTAATATATCTAGCTCGAAGAAATCTGACAAGTGAAATAGGTTCCAATATCTTTCACTACTAAATTTTATTCATTTACTACAACTTACGGCCAAACTCCAAATTTCACTTTTGAATTAGCCCAAGCCAATGCTGATAACCTACTTGCAAGATTTTTTATATCATTTCAAGGGGTAAAAAATACCGTGGTTCATATTTGAAGAATATAATTATATTATTTAGTAGTATTCTGGTTTTGGCATTCGATATATTGTGCAGATTTATACATGATTTTCTGTGGAATACTTTTTGTTGTTTTGAACCATTAAGAAATGCAGAATCCAATGTATCTAATAATAACCATTTTGATTGATCAAATTATATCATTTGTTTGTATAAGTTATTTCATTTTGGCACAAAATGGTTTCCACACTTCTTTATCCATAGTCGCTGACATCTGTAGAAGTTTACCCAACCGAAAATGTCCATTGAAAAGAATATTGACAATCCCTAGCTCACGTTTTCGTAGTAAAAACGTAGTAGACCATCATGCTTTTCGGTTTATTCACGAGATTGGACCATTGTTTGCTGTAAACATGCGAGACAATGTGATCATGAATATTTCAATAAGAGGCGGTTTTTTATCCGACACGGAGAGAAAATAATTTTTACCAAATAAAACTTCATAACTTTTAAAAGTGATGGTTTGGAATTGTCTTATTTGCAGAAAGTATATAACTTATATAACTTGATGAGACACCACATATATTTATTACTTTTAAATAAAACACTAATACGGAAAATATAGCTTTAAATCATAAAACCCAGATTATATAGCTAAGGTAGACTTTAACTATAATTACAAATATCATCAATGAATAGATTACATATTTTACACTTGTTTAGTCATAATGTTTACTAGGTTTTTCCAGCGACCTCAAGATACAGTCTACAACCAATGAGCAAAGATGGTGCTAAGATTTCAACACCCTCTAACAGTTAAAACAGGGAGTTACTAATTTACTACAAGTCTGATCAATTTATATAATTTTAGATATTTTTTCCAATCATGATTCAGGGATCGACACTAACTTTAAAACCATAGCTGTCAGCAGGTCTAGCCATTTCTTATTTGTACTAGCCCAGTTTATGTATTAGTTGTCCAGCAGCCGAATGCTGGTGGCCAAGTCACGAAGGGACGAGGGGGTTAGGGGCAGGAGGGGGCTTCCTATTCCAGCCGGTGGGGCTACAGAAAACATTTCAAAAAAAATTTTGAAAATAGAGATGCCAAATCCGGCATTCTTGCTGTATTTTGTGCAAAAATTATATGTCACTCTAGTATTGTACCCAAGACATTTTTTCTATTCGAAAAATTTCACATTTATGGTATTCCAAATTACTTTTCAAGTTTACATTTTGACTAACAAAAATAATAATTATAATAAAATATATATTTGAAAATGAAATGAAATTAACAATTATGTATATTGTGTGTAAATTATAATTATTTTTGTTGCTTTGAGTGAGTGTAAGGTAAAATTTACAGACTGAAGCCCTAGCTACAATGCCTACAGGACAAGTTTAAAGGCATGTTTAGTATCCTGACCTCAATATTCAGTTGTGTCAGACCAGTGTGCTATCGTTAGTGTCGAACTCTGTCATGTTATGAATATATCTAGTAAAAAATCATTGATTTCATATGACATATTAGTCGAAGGAAAATGTTTACACATTTTGTGTTGAACTTTTCTATTATTCAGGTCTCATATTTTATGAGAACCGGAGATGGATAAATACTGTCAGTTATCTTGACTTAAATGGCTCATACAATTTTACTGCAAATGAAAATGGGTTCATACTTTGGTATGTGGGTTCAATTCCCAGCCAGGGCTTAACATTGCAAATTACATTATCTGAATCATTTCATACATGTAAATACAACAAAATCAATCATGTCGCATCTCCAAATTTCGCTTTGATTTGCATGAAGAATTTATTTTTTAGTCTCTATTTTTCAACATTTCATTATAACTGTGTTTCTTGATTTCGATTTTAAATTTCCAAAATATCCTGCTAAATACTTTTTAAATGTATACAAACATGTATGGGAATTCCATGATAATTTAGTTTGCTGATGCTGGTGCTAAAGGAGGATATGCTGCCCTGAGCCTCCACCAAAGTGGCTATTCGTATAGTTCTAAGTTGAAACAGGGTAAAAATTAACAGTCCTGTGTAGGTTTCCTTAAAAAAAATATCAATGGAAAAAGTGAATAGTATTCTGCCGCAAATTTGATAATTTTAAGAATGTTCTCCTTAATATTATACATTATTCATTTTCAATTTAATAGGATATGCCCTTGCGCCGACATTTTTTGTTGAATTGATTTATTACCTTGAATGAGAACGATGACGTCATTATACTGTGGTTTCATAAATATTCGTTGAGCACCAATTTTCAAGGATTTTTGTTATTTAGAAGATCCACGAATTTTAATGTTCATTGAGTTAGGGAATTTGTTTTCCATTTGTATAGGCTATTGTCCACGAAATTACGTATCCTCGAAAACGTCTGTTTAACAAAGTCCACGAAAATTGATGCTAACGAAAATTATGAAATTACATTATGGCGTCATAATTTGCACTTGCATCAATACACTGTGGATAATAAGTATGTATAAGAAAATCAATTTGAACTTTCTCCGTACATAAAGTATATAATTTATGCATTTTTATTAGCTCATTTGCATAGAAAACCTCATATTAAGCCTTAACTCACTGGTGTCTCAAAAACTTATCTGTAAAAATGATTTTGACAATGACAAGGAGTATAAAACATGTCTTTCAAGAACCTGACATATTAATTTTTGTTATGTCTCAATAGAAATATGTGTACATAAATGCACCATCTACTATATAAAGTCAGCAATATTTGCCTTATTTAAATTGTATAAATTCTTGAACTTGTACAACATATTTTATGAATATATATGAACCTAGGTATGAATACAAAGAATATCTATACCAGACGTCCTGAATTTACAAAGCTACAGAACTATACTTTCTGCTTGAAAAAAAAATTCAGAGAGCTTAGGCAGAGAGCTATAGATCCAAGTGTTCTAAAAAGCTTTGATTTACACAACCACAATTTTTCCCTTGCTGCGGGTATTGCAATGAATTTCGTGTATTTCATGTGATTCCCAACTTAACGAATGGTGACAGATAATTTCCAGTATTTTTTTCTTCTATTACTGATACTTACTTACTGATACTTCTATTACTTGATAATTTACTTTTCAACGTCTGTTCATATTGTCCCAGGCGACAAAGCATACCTACCTTTACTGTCCATCAGTATATATCACAAGATAATGAGGGACAAAGCTTCCTTATAAATATGACAAATCATCGCCAGTTGTAAATGATTATTTTTTTATATAAAAGAGTTCTTCTGTATACTCACATTTAGAAATTAAAACACTGCTTTTGGTCCACTCTTGCCCAAACGTATAGATCCGATGGTACTTAATTGTACAATAGCATAGTGAAAATGCTTCCACCTCAACATCACTAATCATGTGCCTTCTGCTCTTCTCAATCCCGAAGTCAAAACTTTCAAATTTTTCAGAAGGATATGGTTTAATTTTTTACGATAAACATAAAAAGGTTACTGGTAAGTGAATATGTATTGATGGTAATGTTTGAAAAAAGTATTTGATAATAAAATTTTGCATGTCTAGTAAATTGAGAGTATTTAAAAGTAACACATACAGAATTTACAGTTTAAAAGACAAACAAACAGACCAGAGGTGCCATTGCTAGCCCCGCCATTGTTCTTGAGAAGACATTTAACGATTTTCTGTATATGTTCCTTCTAAAAGCTTTGATCGCCCATTATGATCCCCTCTGCTCCTCAAATGCAAGTCCTTGATTTGAATCAAATTAATTCTTTTTTTTTTTTGTTTATTTGTTTGTTGTTTTACCTTCCCTTTTGAAAGAAAGATTTAAAGACACCTCCAAATCTCTATTAAATACTAACATTTAATTTTGGTAAGAAATTAACCAAGACCAAACAGTTCACATTTATTAAGAAGAACTTTACATATATAATATGAATTATATTTATGAAAAAGCCAAAAAGCGTAATTCAATATTTCAAAGTGTGAAATGAAGAAAAACCAATTAATATACAAAACAAACATTATTTTGCAAATTATAACATATCCATTTAAAATTAAAAAAAAATGTGACAAGTACAAATGACATTGATACGATAAAGTGAGTTACTTCTCACTAAAATATTGACTGTAATGAAAGAAAAACTTCAAGAGTACTGTACATGTACAACTATATATTCAAGAAGTGGTGTGAATCAGATGTGGATACTTAAAAATTCTAAAGAACTTTTGGAATATTTGAAATCACAAGACTTTACAAAAATCAACAGCTTAAAAACTCACGACTTTTCAACTTTTTACACAACAATTCCCTACGACAAATTATAATCCAGGCTTTTTGATACCATTGACAGCTGCTTCTTCAACAAAAATGGAACTCGTAAATTTACTAACCTCGTCATTGGTCATTTGAAAAATTGTTTTGTTAAAACAGATTTTGATTGCACACATAAGTACTTTGAAGTTGAGATCAAGAAGATGCTTGAGTCTCTGATTGACAATATCTATGTGGTTTTTGGAGACCAGGTATTCCAACAATCTATTGGAATTCCCATGGGAACAAATTGCGCTCCATTAGAAAACACTTGCTGTGGCCTTCAACTCGACATTTAGATATATCGACGACGTATTGTCAATTAATAATGATAATTTCCATTCCTTCGTCGACACGATATATCCTGGTGAGCTTGAGATAAAAGATACCACAGAGTCCGACACTTCTGCTTCATACTTGGATATTTTACTTGAAATAGACACTAATGGTAATCTAACAACCAAGCTATATGATAAACGTGATGACTTTAACTTTTCTATCGTCAACTTCCCTTACTTATGCAGCAATATACCTTCATCGCCTGCATACGGAGTATACATATCTCAATTGATTCGATACGCAAGAGCATGCTCTACGTATGAACAATTTCTTAAACGAGGTAAATAAATTATTGACAAGCAAGTTGATGTAACAAGAATATCAACAGTCTCGTTTAAAGTCGTAAATTCTATGGTCGATACAATGACCTTGTCAGCAAATACAATTTATCATAGAATGAAATGCTGACTGACGTTTTTCATACCAATTGTTAGTCCATTATTTATACACTGAATTGACAACGGATTTTTTCCGTTAGTTCCTGATTATGACAACAAGCACACGGCGGGTGTGACCGGTCAGCAGGGGATGCTCACTCCTCCATGGCACCTGATCCAACCTCTGATGTTTCTGAGGTCCGTGTTTGCTCTGCGCTTATTTTGTATATTGTTTAATGGACGTTGAGATTGAATACTGTTCGTTATCTCCATATCCTTCTGTTACAAATAAGTGCCAATGTGAAGAATGTTCAAAGAAATTGAAATTTTACGTATAAACAGTCCTCACTAGAATATGAGTCACATTATAGTATTTTTATGCTACATGTAATTTTGAAATTGTTGGGAACTTGGAAAAAAAATTATTCCTGCGCTCTATACAAGAAAGAAAATAATGAAATCTTTGAATTAAAAATTCTCCAAAAACCAATGTTGATCGTAGTTAAAGGCGCGGACTGCTCTTTCACAGTTTAAAACAAAGAACTGATAAAAAATGATTATTTTATTCTAAACAATATTATTCTTAACCTACATCTTTTTGACTATTTATTCCAGATACAGTTTCTCTTATTTCAATACAAAACAGGGGGCATTACCTGTTGTAGTTGCAGTCGGCAGTGCAAGTCGGAAAGTATTGTCTTAATTGAATTTTAAAGATTTACACTTTTTATTGTCTTGTTCAAACTAGACATTAATTGTGATAAAAAAATGATTCGGCAGCACGAATCTAATAAAATTATATTTAAAAATGCAAGGAAAAGTATAATGACTTAGTATTCCAATTATTTTCCTTTTAGATAAATGTTCAAGATTTTTTTTAATCTTATTCTGAAATTCCTTTCGTTGAAAAGTAGCAAACAATTCTACACATTATATTCTTATTCCAATTTTGACTTTCCTTGACAGTAATTTAACATGCTTACATATTTTTCAATTCTTACATGCAAAATTTTGATTCTAATTAGAAACAAGTATCTTTACACATAATTAACAAAATGTATAAGCATTATAGAATTTAGATGGAAAGAACCACAATCTCAAAAAAGATTAAATACCAATGTATACACGTACATTTGTCAAAACTGATATAATACGTACGTAAATGTAGCATACAGCAAAGTGGTATCGTAAAGGGGAGGCATGCACCCAATGTTTTTCAATCAAAATATAATTTACTATTTAAAAGGCTGGTTCGCCTATTAATGAAGCAAACAGACATAGTATTGTGTTAATAATTTTTGGCTGTAAAGAAAATTGTGTATGAATCCTCTTCCCCCTCCCTATTTCCAACAAAAAAAAGGATTTAAGATTTTTGGAGTTCGTTCATATCTCCCCTTTTCCTTGTCAGGTTTCCCGAGTCAATTGACTTTTTTTTCTAGCCCACTCTTTAAAACCACGACTTAAAAAATGTGGCAAGCACGTACAGCAATATCAAAAATACAAAAAATACAATTAAAATATCAATTATGCTAAGTAAATTTTTTTAATGAGGAATATAATTTCAACATATTTACAGTGGCTGTTTTTTTTAAACTGAATTTTGATTCAATTGGGTTAGCATGGTCTCCATTTGCAACCATCCAATTCGTCATCAGATTACAGCAAAATTCAAGACAAATCCTATAAAGAGAAGAACAATCTTTATAAATACAGCCATGTATATACCATATTATTATCAGAATGTACATGTATTTATATATCCGCTAATTCCTACCAAAAATAACGCAAACAAGAGGATGTACGATATGAAATGAATATAACTTAATTTGAAAAAAACATAAACAAAAACAAACACACATAGTATAGACAGAAACAAACAAAAATGAAATAAGGAAAAAAAACATGGACAACATATTTTCCATTGATAAAAATTATGAAAACTGAGATTGAATTCTGATCATGGGTTAAGGAAAGACAGAAAAACAGAGATATAGAAGCAACATATTTCCCAGTAGTTTTTTAAAAGAAATTCTGATATCGAAACGGTGTTACACGTATATAATTTTACTTTTGTTCTGTTGGTTTCAAATCTAAAAAAAAGTACTTGTATCTATTGAATTAAATGAAGGATATGGAGATAACAAACAGTATTCAATCTAAAATTCCATTAAACCATACGAAATAAGAGCAGAGCAAACACGGACCCCCAAAACATCAGAGGTGGGATCAGGTGCCATGGAGGAGTGAGCATGCCATGTCAACCGGTCATATCCGCCGGGTAATCAGGAATTAATGAAAAAAAAAATCAGTCGTCAATCCAGAGTTTAAATGATGGATTAACAATTGGTATGAAAAACGTAAGTCAGCATTTGACGTAATGACAAATTGTATTTGCTGACAAGACCATTGTATCGACCATAGTACTTACAAAAAGATGACTTTAAACGAGACTGTTGATATTCATGTTTCATTAACTTGCTTCTCAATAATTTTAAATAACATTTTCCTGCACATTCTCGCTTTTTGTGGAGTGATGATACTGTCGTTTACTTAATTGATTAGTGCACTTGTCTGAATTTTGAAATTAAATCTTTAAATAAAAACCCTGGGCCATCAAATTAAAACATTGAATGAACCATCCAGATTTACGCTAGCCTAGTCAACGCCCTTGCTTAATATTATATAAAATGAGCTCCAGAAACAACGATGCAAAATTATTGGTCCTGCAAAACGAAAGGAAATCAAAAGAAACTGGAGAGTACAGAACAGTCTTCGTTTAAAGTAGCACCTCGTATTTGAAACGTTTAATTGAACTCGTAGGCAATACTTTTTTTCTTGGTGATATATACGTCCAAGGACTGGGTTTAAGAATCTTCAAATATGAATCAACTCTGATCAAGCGATTGTTGACTATATATAACAGATGTCACTATAATAAATAATTTACTATTACTATTAGATAAATACTATTTTATTAAGGGGACCTACATTTTTTTTTCATGGGCAATATTTTTCGCTCCATAGTAAAATGAAGCGCATTTACTGTTTTAGAGCATTTTTTCGATTGATTGACAAAAATAAGAAAATCCAAAAATGGCAGGTTTAAAGACAAAATTACAATTTTTAAAAAATAACTGATTTTAAACCGATTTTGCAATTACTAGGCAGTTGACGTCGTTACAGTGTTTTTTGTCTTTATGATAAACTGTAGCTCTTAATGAAAGGGAAAATGTTATTAAAGAACAAGCAATAATTATAAGCTCTTGAATTTAAAACATAGCATTTTGAGAATATCTTCATAATATTTAGTATGTGTTGATGTAAATCCGTTGTGTCTGTGATATTCTGTAGTACTCAAGAACAAGACATCCATTCGTTATTTTTTTCTGCATTTTGAGAAGCCCCCACTCTGGTAACAAGATGGTAATCTTTTGTGTTTCATAATCTTCAGTGTACATGCAAAGTTCTGGGGAGATCTACCTCCAGTTATTTTTAAAGACCCGTCTCAAAATTAAGGTACAATTACATGTACTATAGGATTATATAGGAAAATATCAAGTTTTACTACTTTCACGCAAAATATACAAATACTACTTTTTGTTCAAAGTATAATATATGGCGAGTAATAATATAATGTACATTATATGCTAGAACTACAAAAATGTTATAAAAGAAAAGGTTACAAGCATACGCTATTGAAATATAAAACATTGAAATTTGAGAATATTTTCATTATTTTGGGTATGTTTTTATACAAAACCTCGTGTCCGTCACATTTTGTAACACTTTATAGAAACATCAAAATTCATTATATTTGAGATGCCCCCTCTGGTAACGAGAAGGTTGAATTTTATGGTTCCTACACATAATGTACAATATATTATTACTCATTACTCATTAAATATTATAGTTTGAACAAAACATTTATTGTAGTATTTGTATCATTTGCTTGAGAGTGCTAAAAATTTTCTTTATTTATTCTTCATTTTTAAAATATATTTTAAAAGGGAAATGAAACGCATATTTAAATTTTGAACTTAATAAACTCTATTTCATTCTGTATGAATTTCAAATAATTTCAAATAAGTTTTCAAGTATATATTGAAATCATAGCGTTATTGAAATGGATTTGTCGATACCCATCAAAGTAAAGGATAAAAAACTTTAATAATCTCCTATGCAAATCAGTAGCGGACCTTATTTTCCTGTGCATGTTATTCAACAATGCAGTTGTCTTTCTCATAGGATTATAATTCAACACTTCAGAAGGTAGTCTTCATGGATTGGAATAGCTGTATGTTGTCAACAAATCCCCCGCACAACAAATCCCACGAATTTTCGATTTAGAATATAATGTACATAATCCAGCTGGTATGGTACAAGTGAATGTTTGTAAGGAAGTCTCGAAAAACACCAGCTACATTTTTATCCCTTTTGTTTTGATTAAAAATTTTAAGGCAAAGAAACAAAAATACATATTGAACCAATTTAATACTTTTTAGTCACATAGTCAAAAGTTTTCACATATTATGTTCTCATGCATTTCTTTTACATTTCAGTATTATTTTCGGAAAAAAGTATCTAAATCAAATTATCAAGTGAAAATTAAAAAAAAAACAGAAATAAAAACAAAAAAAAAATCAGCCATTGAAAATGTTTTATATTATCCAAAGAGCCCATTTCTATAACATAACAACAAGCTAAAAGTGAAATTTCTGTAAGAAAAATATCATATCATCTATATTCTAAGAAAATATTATTGATAAAAATAACTTACCATCAAAAAACTTTGAAAAACATATAAAAAAGAAGAGAAATAATAAAGTGGTCTGCTAAATCTACCTGTTTGTAAGAATATTTCTCTTCTCACAAAGACCACCAAGTGGATATATTCAGCTTTAAAAATTTAAACCACGGGTACATCCCACCTCCTTTGTTTGTTACATGTATGACTTCTCAATCGTATGTTCTATAATGACTTTTGGTGATGAATTCTTAACACTTTAAGACAAAAACGTACATTATTACAAACGAAAATTGGTAACATTCTTGATAAAAGCACATGGTTGTGCTAAAATGTACTGTAACCTACATTTTTTCAAGGATGGGGTAATATGGAAGAAAGTAATTGTAATTGACTGCATTGAATTATATATACCGAATTGATTGGATATGATTTGCAACTGATTTGTAACTGCAATTGTATTCAATGTATTACTTCCCGATTCAAGAACAGACTTTCTAACTAACTGCGCCACGCAGACGACTTTTGCAAATTTATAAAAGGTAAATAAACGTGTTCTAGAAATAATCAATGATTTTAATATTTAGTAATATGATCCACGAAGTAATCACATGACGTAATGGGACGTGACAAGTCGATTCCAAACATTTTTCATTTTTACCTTTAAGCAGTTCTACATAATTTATATGTATTCTAGAATTTAATAGCGAACAAGACTATCAAGATATGTAACTATTTTTTCTATATCCTCACTACTGTTTCTAAGGGAAAAAAACAATATCTAGGTAAAGCAATCATCTGTTGAAATAAAGAGCCGATGCAATAAGCGGGGCACGGGTACGATCCAGTATCGAAGGAGATGATCCGCAAAATATTATATTCTTCCATTATTACAGAGTTCTTTCAATTTACTACTTGGTACTAGAGAATAAATATATAAGCAATCTACAGCAGAATCATAAAAATCATTTTGTCTCCTTCAGATATTTTCCTGTCAGCGAATAAGTTTTCAATTGTTTGGTGTCCAAAGATTTTTGTTAACATTGTAATTTTCCTTCGTGTTTGCACATTTTGATCATTTATAATAATCCTACAATACGAGGGCTGTTTTAAAATTATTGACATATTGTGTATAATTTGCTTTCTAATGAACGTCTTTCGGTGAAAATTTGCATTTATTTTTTGAAATACACCAAAAATTAATAAAAGTGGTATACACTGTATAAATGAGTCAATAGTATGGGTATCCGGAGCAGTCACGAAATCAGATATTGAAAAAAATGTAATACTACCGTTTTAACTCTTCGTGTACCCATAATAAGAGCGGAAATAATTCAGTTAATGTGTAAGATTTTTCAGCTTTATTTCATATTTATCTTGTGCACTTTTAATAAATCTTCGATCCAAAAATACGAATATCATAAAAAAAAAAAATTACGGATTTTGACGTATTGAGCGGAACGTAGAGCATACGTAAAATTTAGTGCAGCGCAATGTCGAACTCTTTTCCATACTGAGAGACCCGCTAAATCAATATGAACGAGAAAGAATATATTGTGTTATGGAGTGTATTTTATTTGTATTTTTTCACAATTTATTTAACCAAAATAAAATTAAAAGCGATGGACAACCATGAGAAATTATGATTAATTCATAACATATATAATATCGTTGATCTGCGTTGCATATATCGGCAATGCATGATTCAAAGTCATCTCTTCCTCCATATCAAAATTTTACACTGGTGTTGCAACAGCATACAATTTTAAAGAATACTTATAGAAAAAGGTTTTTTGATTATTGTAATGTTATAGGTTATAACAAAAAAGGAAGAATATTAAACGCATCCCGATCGATTCAAATGCCAAGCTGTCTCCAGCTGACGTGATGTTAAATGACTTCGATGCTGCTCCGGGTCGATAGACATATGCAAGCTTATTATTTCACCAAAATGTATCTAATTATCACAGGAATTACAAATTTTTCATAAGTGTTTTATTAGTTCTTTATAAAATGTTGATGAATTTTCATGAAATTATCTCCGTCCTTTATTGAGTCAATGTAATTGTCTCAATAATTTCCGAACTGTCCTAGTATACAGCAAAACTCATTTAGTACGAACACGGATATTGCGAATTTACGGTTATAACGAAGTCATCTTGAATCCCAAGCTTTATAAATTTCATGACTTTCTTATGCAGTTATACCGAATTATCGTTATAGCGAAGTAATTTCATAGGTCCCTGTGACTTCGTTATAAACGAGTTTTACTGTATATCGTAAAGTCCTTCCAATTTCATTCAAAATGCAAAATGCCAGCTCTTGAAATTGCATAGGTAGCGAGAGCAGAAATAGTACATCTTTTGCAATACAACTTTGAAAATTTAATATATAAACAATGTTTAGATACGTGTAATTTAACTGTTCCAAAACCAACTATTTTCGGATCTTCTAAAACACAAAAATCTTTCAGATTGAATGCATATGCATTGTTTATTGGAAAACACATTGTCCTTCAGCTAATAGGGCACAATAACGGGTAAATAACTAGTATAATATGTCAATTATCTCGATTTCGAAACTGTACACTAAACTTTAATAAGCATGATAACTGTACAAGGGACGTTCAATAAATAATGTCATTAGCTCAATGACATACAACAGAGAAGTCATATGACTTTAAGCTTGACTTTCCATCGTTATGAAATCTTTAATGAATGATAACAGTTTATCCCAAAAATATAATAACTGAAATACGTGAAATTTACAGCAGTCAATGTCTGTTATACAGACATGTGAACATGTGGATTTCAATGAACAAATCCAATGAACAACAATTATATAATGGGCATCAAAAATGGGTACCATCCTTGGCAACAATGACTTACAACATTTGATGAAAACTTGCGAAAATTCCACAAATTATCACTGATTACGTTTATTGACTTTAAGACACATAGCAAATTTGATAAAAATCATTTTGGAGATAGTTCACGCTCTATTTTGTTTTAAAACCCTAAAACAAATTTACAATAAGATGCACTTGACAAACACAGAAAAGGCCTGCAGAGAGCAAAGCATAGAACAGTTTTAATTTATTTGCTTTTTTTTCTTAAATATTAGCGGCCTTAATGTTCATATTCATATTCGAGGAGGAAGTTCAATTTTTGGAGGAGTCTAGAAAGGAAGGAAACAGAATGAGGAATACACTACATTAAATTTCTTTATGACAGCGTCCAAACCTACAGGCCATGAAGAGAACGGAAGGTTTGAAGATAAACAGAAAGTTAATGTTTTGTCACACTAACAGAATTTTCCAGATAATATTTCAATCTTTGGCTTGTTTCATTTCCTTAAGTTAGAAAAAAACATCTACCAGAAAGAAATAAAACAGTATTCGTAGGATCTGCCATAGTTCAGTATAAGAAGGGTCATACTATAAAACGTGTTCGATAAACAATTAGAAATTGAACTAGAGCCGAGCTCGTTGCAAAGCAACGAGTAGGTCTTCCGTTGGAGCTGTGGACAGGAAGTACCGACCTTGGGTCAAGGTTACTGCACTTTCTTATGTAAACAACCTTTTCTTCTCATCATGAGCCTCCAGTGAATCTTAATTAGAAAAGTTATGCTTAAACATTTTTTCTCTCTCAGTGACCATTGATTTGCCAGAAAGACCTTTGATCAGGGTGACATTACACAACCTCCAATCATAATTAGTCTATGTTACAAGTAAGAGCCTCCAATGATTTTCACTTACTAGTTCATATCCTGGAAGAGAACAGATTTCTTTTGTCAGTGACCTTGATTTTAACAGAATAACCTTGGCTCTTTGTCAAAACAAACCCTCAATCTGAAACAACTTTTAGAAACTCATAACTCTGACAGGTGTTTTACAACTTTTCTGTCATTGGCCCTGAATTTGTTAAAATGACCTTATTTAAGTCATCTGAAAACCAGCGGACTATAAGCCATTTGATCAAGTAAGGACTTAAACAAATATAGTCAGAATGAAAAAATACTATTTTCTGAGTCAAAATCGTTAAAAAAAAACCTTTTTATCACAAGCAATCTCTGTATCAAGTATGAGCTTACAGATATTCTTGATTACATATAAATGAATGCAACAAAACATTAATTCTTTCTCCAGTGATCTTGAATTTCCAGTAATATTGCCTTGAATACATACAATGACAAATCCTAGGATCATTTGAAATCTTTGTATCGAGTACAAGCTTCTGGTTTCTTTATGTTATAGCCTGGCCTTCTGGGAAAAACTTTCAGGGACAGACAGACATATGGACAGTTAAACAGACCGTTTCATTCCCGTCCCATCCCCACTACCCCCTAAAATACAAAATCACTTTGCAAGGGAAAACTCTAGTCATGATTTGAAAAAAAGTAATCTTTTTTTATATCAGGAAGCTTTCATAAATATAGTTTCTCCTACTTGCCCTGAAGTTCATAAGAATAATATTTCAAAACGACCCCTTCTTTTTTTTAACTGACCGTTTTCTTCATTGTTTTCATTTTATATCCCTTAAGGTTGCCCACATAACGCAGTGATAAGAGAGACTGCTCTATAGTCGCGGGGTAAGGATCAGCTCCGTACGCCGAGGTTTCGAATCCCACTGTGGGACGTGGGGACCTGTTCTTCCGATGAGACCTTATACAACAAAGTCCTGTGTCGCTTTAGGTGCTGGCACGAAAAAGATCCCTCTCTGCTCAAAGGTCCTATTAAGTGCCGATTATAAGACAATTAATGTTTAACTATGGTGTCGGTTATGATTTCAACAGTTTAAATTAGGAAATAAAAGTGTGTAATTACTTGATAAATTTCTAATATTCAGTACATGTAGCTGCAAATTTTCGATTCCGTACATACGATGCCGGTTTATTACTACTTACATATTCATTGTATAACCTGCTACTGATATTTTTAAAATCACGGAACAAAATTAAAATGTTAGCACACTATACTAATCATTTACAGGTTTTGATTAAATTATTACACAAATTAAATTCATTGCTTTAAAATCTTGAATTATCTTTTCAACTTGACTATTCAACCTGTAATAAAAATGGGCATTGTGCAAGCACAGAAGTCACTTATGAAGTTTACAGGTGCGGAGATACGTATCGATGTTTAGTCCATTTCATTGAGTATAATTCTAATTAGTTCCTTATGAAGATTTTCTTTAAAAGTTTAAAAATGAAATAGCCATGGTAAAAATCTGTGATAAAAAAAATGTGTTTGGGAAAATTTGTGTTGAAAACAGATTTATTTGTGTGTTAAAAGCACAAAGAAATTTAAGCTTGTACATTTAAATTTAAGTTGAAGTTAAGTATACGCAGATCGCCAGTCCTTACACTATGAATCGTCAAAATGAAAAGTAAAATTACACAATTACCTAACGAACTATAAAAATTGAAGATTGATTAATGTACATATAAATTGTTCTAAAGTCTAACCTTAGATATTTTAAAATATGTTTGAAAGATTCGATTTACTTACAGAAAATAATGTTTTCCGTAAGTTTGTAAAATTAGATTTAACGTTTGACCACGTTGTGTAAATTAATGTCAACAAGCGATAGAAGGAATGATTGGTCGCGTAATTGTAAACAAACACAAAGCCTAGATAGCTAGAAACATGTATCACGATCAAATTTAAAACAAAGATAAGCCAACATATTAATCTCAAATATCCGACAATAATAATTTTTCATTAATTATAAAATAGTTTTAATACACCAATTATTTGTCTATGACTACGTGTCAATGGTTCGCCGCGGAGTGTCGCTTTAGATTTTCTTGGACACGTGTAATCGTAAGACTACGCAATGGTACACACGCTTAAAATATGGGTTCCAGGTGAATGTGAAAATCGTGCAGTAAATAATTTTTGTATTATTTGACTCTTTAAAAGTTTTTTTTTTCTTAGATCCGGGCGTTTATCGTTTTCGTTCATATTGTTTGTGTTCATATTTAAACGAAGAAAAGATACTAGGTCTAGCTTTTTCTATTAACTCTTTCTCTTGGAAAGATCTTGATTAATAAAATGAAAATGATGCCATTGAATATTCTGAACGGGAACCAAGGAACACGTTTAAAACATAATTTTAAAAAAAGAGATATGATACAGCGTTGTAAAATAATTATTACTTATGGTAAGTTTACTGCAATTCTACGCATAAAGACTAAAGAGTTTTCCTTCAATAGCAAGATGAGCACCGTCTAGCTTTCTTTCCTATAATACGCAAGATTCGAACAAATTAATATTTTCATAGGACAGAGATAGTATTAAGCAACAATTTAATACATTTAAAAAAATGAATTTAACCATTCTGTGTTTTAATTTGTGTATAACTGTGGGTCGCTGGATTACCCGCCGATTGATTCCCGGTGACCGACTTTGCCCCACGTTATCGAGGGAGGCGCGTTATATAATTGTAAACAAACAAGGTGAATGTAAAGGCGTGCGCTTAGTAAATAAGCATGAAAATTTGGGAAAAAAAAGCACAAAACACTTCAAGAACTTTATTCTAAAGAATATGAGCATCCAATGTAGCCATGATTTTTATTTAAAGTAAGTTTGTTTTATATACACGCATGAGAAACTTTCATTTACGAGCTGAGCGAAAAGAATTACCTGTACAAACTTTAATCAAGACTAGAACAAAATAACAATTTCATAAGATCAGTAAGATGTTAAATCACAATTTTATTATCAAAAGTCATTCGAAATATTAATCGTTTTTGAGATACATAGCAAAAACTTTCAAGGGCAATAGATCCCTAATTTTAGGGGCCAGCCCCTTTTTAATGATATCAAATGAAAGCTCTCGCAATAATGCACAACTTTTATTCAATATGTCTTAACAAAATATTTTTAGTTTTCAAGATAAAAAGGAAAATATGTGTAAATTTTCGCTCTTTTAGGCGTTCTAATTTTTGACCCCTATATAGCGCCATTTTGAATGCAGAAATCGAAAAACAAAAATGGATGTGCACAACTTCAATCCTTCTGTTATCCAAAACAAGTAAAATTTCTGCTCCAGCTTTTGTGGTCTCTGAGCCTTTATCCGGAAACGAAAGCCTATGATTTTTCGTTTAAAAGGGAATAACTCAAAACCGGAAGTGACTTTTTGAAATTTTAGTCATTATTCTGATAGAGTTAATAAACGTCTATAACCTCTAAAAATTTGAGCGAAATCGTTGAGAAATGAGTGAGATATGAGGACTCAAAGTTGGCGTCTAGGAAGTAGAAGAAAAAAAAGAATAATAATCTTTACCAACAGAATCAGTAGAAGGTCTTCCGTTGGAAACGGAAGACCTTAATGAAAATGATACGAAAATACTTTTTACTCAAAAGAGAATATTTTAGTTAAATCATTCAGACTTAGTAATGGAAAAGCGTTTCTTGTTTTTTTCCGAGCCCCTTTGACATCATCTTGGGTCCAATTCTTGACATTGTCTTGCAATATAGCCGAATAATAAAGAAAACTTCATTGACAATGATATTTGTAAAGGCCAAAAAATATCGTGCGCCGAACACTGATGTTTAAAATCCCTTAAAAGCTCTTTTCATATGCGTACGACACTACAGGTTTAATGTATTTTGTCAAAATATCTACAAAATGATTTTCCAACAGCATGCAAAAAATTATTAGCATTGGTTGAATAGTATTTAAACTGTTAGTTCGTGTTTTGGGGACAACCCTCGTACATATAAGATACAATTGTATTCGGTAAATAACATATTCTATTCGTTCACTTTCACCTTAGAGACTAATTTTTGCGAAAAAGTATATTATGTTTGTAATGTCCCAAAAAATAATATGTAAAAAGTAACTCATATACATGTACCTATGTTGAAAAAGAAAGCACCATCGAATAACTCAGATCGGAAGAAATTTCATGATATGCTGTAAAAAAAATTGCTAAAGGTTAGGAGGTCATTTTTAAGACAATACAAAATACAAATTAAAATTGATAATGAGCTTATAAAAATAAAATTTACTTCTGCAAAAATATCTTACCAGGAATCCGCGCAAGTCTTCAACATCATGGTCTTCTGCATGTGCGTGGAGAGGACATTTTCTCCCGATGTATTTAAACAAATCATTCTCTGTTATAAAAGTGTTGTCTAGCTCTTTACCAAACTCTGTAGGTGTACAGCTATATCCAACTTCATAATGAAGGTCGCTGTTAAATGTTTCTGTTAGAGATGACAACATCTCTATTACTTCTTTTTTAACATAAATAAAGGCACCATGTATTGATATCTCTTGCGTCTGATCATCATCATTATACAATAACAACTGTATAAAGCTCTCACTTACTCCTAAAACTAAAACGTGTTCTTCATAATAAAACATAGCAGTGTCTATATATATACATTTTCTTCCATCGATCAATGGTTTCCAACCTTCCATCAGACAAAGCACAATCAGTCTGTAGAAGAGAAATACGGGCAGAACAGGGAA
The DNA here is from genome assembly GCF_032062105.1 of Saccostrea cuccullata. Taxonomy (NCBI): domain Eukaryota; kingdom Metazoa; phylum Mollusca; class Bivalvia; order Ostreida; family Ostreidae; genus Saccostrea; species Saccostrea cuccullata. The sequence continues at coordinate 133,437 of NW_026919667.1, forward strand.
TCTGATGTACAGTGTCGGTGATTTGTTGGGATGTGAATGAATCTTTGATTTTACGTGCTCTGGAACTTTCATTCTATTCATACTTGGAATAAAACATATATCAGACTTTTCTTCTATCGCCATGAGACCCAGTCCTTCCATATATTTCATCATATCATCCTTGTATTCCACTGCTGATTGGTTTTCGTAACTGTCCAGATTGATTTAAGGAACGTGCCTGAGATCTCACCGGTAGTTGTAAGTATATCCAGCGAATCTCTATTGGGGGCTGCATCTATAACTTTGTTGAAACTAGCTTGCTTTGAATCCGTCATCACATATTTAAATGAATTGACAAACCACTGAATATCAAGGATAACAGTTTCAGATCCAAAATGAAGATGACAGTCGTAGATTCTATTTTCAGTCAAAATATGAACTAGTTCCTCCAATTTTCTCCTTGGGGTTTTAAATGAAAAATATAGAATCACGCCAATATCATGATAAAAGCGTAATAAGTCTTTGAACTCTCGTCTGCTTAAAAGAAGCACTTCATCAAATGATTCCTTTAATTTGTCTACTTTCTGAAGTTTTGTCTCTTTTTTCTCTGAAATAAATTTTTCAAATATAGCCCAATCCAGGGGTATTTCTTCTCCCCAATGTGTTTGTGACTTTAATACTTCCACAATGTTTTTTTCTAATTCAGCAAGACTTTCCACAGATGCTCTATCATGTTCTTTGAGACTTAGTGTAAAATATCTATCGCTGGACAAGTGTGTTTTAATCGTGGAAGACACAGGAAACGACTCGATAAGTCTTTGGTAATATTCAGTTTTTTCCTTGAAAATACGATTTTATAAATGAACTCTTATGTTTTTCGAAAACTTCAATTTATTCTAAACATGATTAAAAAAATCATCATATATGATTTACAGATGTGACTAACAAAAGGCTATTGACATACCTTTTCCGTTTTCTCCTCTGCATGAGTAGCAACAAGAATAACAGGGGCCTCACTTCCACAGTAACAGTTCACAGATTTCAACCAAAATAGAAGATAATCTGTAAAAAAGTGTTTTACGCACAACTCTGTTGAAAATATTATAAATAATTCATAAATTCCAGAGCGTACTCTAATTAATCATTTTTGTAATCAATACTTTAATCTGATCATTAAATAACCAATTTACAAATCAGTATTAGTTTTGTTTATTTTTTTTCTATGACAGTATCTTCTCAAAGTTTTCCTTTCAAACTATTTATTTGATTTTATTTTATTGGCTATCTTTATTTTATTGGCTATTTGCCCTTTTCACCATGTCTTGCAGTGTCGATCTGTATTTGATCTAAAGGAAAGCTGTTTTCCGGGTATTCTTTTTGATATTCGTATTTAAACAAAATTAAAAATCATAGAGAAAGAAGACAAGAAGTTGTAAGACTATGGGATATTGAATGTGCACTTAAAGATCTTAAGTTTAAGTCAAATATTTAATGCACACGTACATGTATATGTAACGTTTATGGGTCTGTACATGTCATTTAAAGATAAAAAAGCAAGAGGTCCAAGTCCAGGGGCCTTTATTCGCACTTCTGATAAAGTGTACAATCTATCACTTCTAATTGAATTAAGCCTCGAAGCATCCTGTAGATATGACTTAAGCTTTGAAATTGCAAAATTAGGTCATCAAGATATACAATTAAGATAAAGACTCTGAGAGGCCATGAAATAAACTGATAATGATTCTAAGCCAGTAGGTATTTGACATACTCTAAATTAGGTCACGGTGACCTGCTTTTCGGTCCACATTCTCTGACAACCCACGATGCATCAACTAATCAAGTTAAACGATTCGAAGGCGATAAGTTCCTGATATCCTTAAATATAGCCATAAAATGTCGAATGTTGGTCACCATGACCTACTTTTTTGGTTGATTGTATATATATATTGTTTAACGTCCCTCTCCAGAATATTTCACTGATATGGATTTTTTTGGGTTGAAGTTCTCTGAAAACCCAAGATGCATCAACTGATAGAGTTTGATGATTCTAAGTCAATAAAATCAAAATACCTGAGATACTCAAAAGTAGGCCACTATGACCTATTTTTGGTCAACATTCACCGAAAACTCAAAATGCACTAACTGACAAAGTTTGCAATTCTAAGCCAATAGGTACCAATGATAAAATATATGTAAATATAGCCATAAAATGTCAAAAGTAGGTTACTATGACCTCGCAATACAGTTTAGGTGCGCAATGGAAATATCGACTAAATTTTTCTATTTAAAAATGTATTTATAATCGGGATGGCGATTATTTTTAGTACATTATTTATATCGGATAATTGTAATTATGATTAATAACTACATATCGAGGACGAGTATATTTTATATTTAGACTAGTCACGTGATGCTGCAGTCACGCGATTTTAGTACATTGACTTGCAGTATTGATGTTACATATAAATATCACTAGTGCAAGGGAATAACCAATATGGATTTCCAAGTTAAGGACATACATATTTTCAACACGCATTGTAGTTTCAAAAAAGTGCTGCGATCCTGTTTAAATTCTGCAGTTGTATTGTTAACATTAGAATTATATTTGTATTTGCTGGTCAGCAGCATGAAACATTGATATAATTAAATTGTTTTCAAGATTTCAACAGGATCGCAGCACTTTTCAGATATCTTAATAGTTCAAGAGTTGAAGTGTAAAAGCTTACTTTGATCTATAGAGTGTATGCCCTTGCACTAGATCAATTTATTAAGACCCCCACGTTACCCTCCGATGTACTTGCATACAAATATACGGCAGCGTCAAATTAAATACGTAATGTACAGAAAATATATTAATAAAATAGTAAAGAAGACATAAAATAATAAAATAGTGAAGAAGACATAAAATTCAAGTTACTGGCCCATAGAATAACTGTAAATAATATTTTTTTTCATTAGAGAATACATATTTTGTTGAAAAAATATAGCTTCTTCTGTCTCTCACTGCATACAAACTACATCACGTTGTAAGCATATACGTCATATTGACAAGTGTATTGCGATCAGTGACCTGTTTATAACTTGTAATGTGGGATCTAACTAACGACAAAACAGTAAGCTGTAGTAAGTTGTTATGTAGGTTGATGATTTCTTACAGGTTAAATTAGCAAATCAACTCATTTCGTGGTCATTTCGTGGTATTTTAAAGAAATGTTGTATGACGTATATGTGCATGATGCCATAGGCTAGTTTTCCCGTACAAATTAGGCTCCGCCTTTTTGTAACCTTAACACTGCTGTGCTCCTTTTTTGTCATTTTTCGATGAAATTTTTAAACTATCAAAGTTTTCAATAAAGTTTTTCAAAGTGTTAAAGTTATCACAATAGTAAATCAAAGTTTTCAAAGTGTCAGAGTATAACTATAGTTAACTATAGTAAACAAAAGTAAACATTAGTTTTTTTTTTATTAGGGACGCCGCACAAATGATCATAGAATACGCCCTAGTCTTTGGCTTAAAAGAGCATAATAATAACGTAAAGGATGTCACTGTTTGCCCGGCTTTGTAAGCATTTATGACGCTGAAGAATGATGCATGATTAAATTCAGTACTTATAAGGTACTTTGATATTTTACCCAAAACTGTCGATAGAAATGTAAAAAGAAATACGTACAATGTACCAGCAATTAAAACATTGTTCTTTTTTTATTACACTAAATTAATTTTAGTAGATATAAACCGCAAATTGGGCATAAAAAATAAATCTATTTATTCCCCTGATGATCAATATTTTTGAAATGTCATGTATGTGACCAAAAAGATCTTTACGGTAGAAATAAAATTAAATATGGAAAACCAGATAGCATGACACTTTTCCAACATATTTCTTTTAATACGTTTTTCATAATTGTATATACTACTGTGAATTCAAGAACATTCAGTGAGATGCAAGTAGAGTATGATGATAAAAATAAAAATATGTTATGGATAGCTAAACTTTTCGAAATATTTCAAATATGGTAATAATTTTTTAATTCACCACAAATGAAGCTAAAATTTCACACTCAGGTTGACCAATAAGGGGGCTGTTATCAAATGATATATTTTTGGAGATAATCATTCCTCTTACCCCTATTGCTCCATTTTGAGAACATAGTATCCTTCTGATCGCACAGCTCCTCATCTATGACATCTTCCAAGTTTTTGGACATGTCAATTACCAAAATGTAGAACGCTCTTTTACTGAGGTAGATTTGATGACAGGCGTAATACATACACTGTCCTCCAAAATCAAGGATACTTAGAAGCCTTTTCTTCTCTATCGTTTCTGCATCATTGATTGGAACATTTTCTTCAATATGGATCGCAGCCTCGCACTTACGCACAGCAACTTTAAATTGAAATATGTAACACAGATTAATTTAATATCAGTTGCAATATACATTGGTTTTCCTGTTGTTATTATTCACAAAAACAAGCAAAGATTTTAAAGGCTTAGGTAAATACATATACATGTATGATGAAAATGAATGGATTTCTTTTATTTTTGGTTATATCTTAAAACAGATGTGTTTCATCCTCTCTCTCTCTCTCTCTCTCTCTCTCTCTCTCTCTCTGGCAATATGCATGTATCTTTAAAGACAACCAATTTGTCATGCATGTTTATCACAGATTTTCAACCTTTTAGTTTTCCTTCTTTTTCCAGGACGACAAAAATATCATTGTGCACTTCTAGTCCTACAGTAGACTTGATTTTTTGTATGTCCTCTTTAGATTTCTTCTGTAGTCTTTCCAGCAAAGTTGTTTTTCCAGCTCCCGCACAACCGACTATCATTGCCCGTGCTCTATATATTGGCGTTTTTCCCTTTTTCAGGTATTCCAAGTATCGACGTCGGGCATCTAAATCCCATTGCAATATTTCTTCAGGGATTTTCACTGAAAAAGAGAAGCTATCTCTATACACGTTTACTTCAAGTTACTGAATGTCAATCCATTTTCAAATGTAATTAATTTTCCCAGGTTGTGTATCCCTCTCAACAGTATTAAGAAAATTAGTCAAAATAAATATCTTATTAAAAGGACCGCGAAGAGCTTGTTAAGGAAAAAATCTATTCTTCTAATTTCAGGAAACTGACACGAAAAAAAAGGATGAAAGAGACCAAATGATGTCTTTTAACAAGGTTTGTAACAATACAGTCTTTGTTTCTAAAGCTTAGTATTTTACATTTAATGGTAATTTAGGAGAACTGCGTTTAAATTCCGCGTAGCAATCCAATCTCCTCAAAGATGCATTGAACTTAAGATTTGAATATATTCAATGAATGGAATAAAGATTGATTAAGCGTGTTGATTTTAATGCTTTTGTGAAGAAAATTGTCAATAATCTTGATTTAAAAATGCTGATTTTCCAATTTCCGTCGTATTTAGTATTTTTTGCGCCTGGATTGACAGATCGGAGCGTATATTGCTTTTGTCCATTCTGTCTGATTGTCCTTTAACCTTTGACATCTTTTTGACCGTGAGAGATAGAAACTTGATAGCTAGAATAATCGCTTTACTAATAAAGTTCTTACTAATGACACCAAGGTTAATACCCATGTGACATTGAATGTTACGTATATTCTTTAAATAGCATTTACAACCTTAAGACATAACCTATGAACTATAAGAAACAGACACTTTATATTTACTTTGCATATTCCACAAATAAGGTTCTTTCAGATGACACCAATGTTAATGACCTTATGACCTCGACTGTGACATGTATGCTAAAAATAGTGTTTTAGAAGGTCGTTGCGACCAGGTGCATAGTGTTTCAAAACACATTTTGTTTCCTATTGTAACAAATCAACATGGACATACATGTTCACCCTGTTTAATCTTAGTTAAATATCATCAAATCCAGATTATTTCTTCTTTTCAGTAGGGTGGCCGAAAAAGTTATTAGGAGAGTAAGCTTTAGATACATAAGAAAAAAATTGCTTGTGTTGTATAATATCGTATCTTAATATATGCAAATTTGCAAAATAATTTTGAAAAAATTATATCTCCCAGGAGAGTGAAATATGCAGCCAGTTCTTTGGAAATACCTGAAAAATAAAATTAATAAGTATATATCTATAATTTAAGTATATTTGCTTGGGTGAAGACATATTAGACATCACCATCAATGCTTTCAATATCTAACTTGAAAAAGCAGAACTGGGTACATATCCTTTTACTGTCTCAAAATAAATTATTCGTTACTTCTGTTGTCAAAAGCCCACTTGACCCTGACATTCAGGCCACCAAAAATTTTCGCCTGCAAGGTACTTTGGTCGAATGCAGATTTCAACCATGAGTGTACTTAAGAAATAAATAACAAGTTTATAAACTTCAATGGAAATTGAAGTGGGTCGGTCACGTGATCAAATCCTGTGAAGGCCGAAGGCCTTCTCAGAAGATTTGATCACGTACCGACCCACTTCAATTTCCATTGAAGTTTATAAACTTGTTATTTATTACTTATAAATACATTTGAGACAGACAATTGAATATTTTCGAATTTATTTATTGCACAAACCGTCCGTCGTAGATTTTGAAAAAAATGACGTAAGGTGTAAATCGGCTTGCATGGCGGTTACGCTTCGAATTTGTTAGGCTAAGGAATCTATTTCGAAGGGAATAATTAGTGGAAGGCTACTTGTGATCATTAATAGTGAACAGATTGTTGTCTGGGAATATTTTTATTCGTGAAAATTGATAATTGATGCTGAAAAGACACAAGAAACACGTCCGAAGTTTGATGATAAAAAGTTGGAGGAATTTCGGTCGCCAGAAAGGGATGGATGGATCCGATGGATTGAGACACTTGTCCGAGCTAGTTAATTTGCAAATCATTCTACGATTACAGTAACTAAAGGCATACTTATCGTAAAACACTGATAAACACGGAGACACTGGCGACAGCTTTACATTGAACTACGAAAACTCAGAGGTGTTTGGCAGCTGTTCGTGGCATGATTGTTGCAATGGTATTTTCCTACAGATTTACACATTTATCGTGAGTAGAATTTTGAGATAAAATAATAGCCAAGTTTATCATGAAAAATTAACGAAAGGTCTACACCAAAAATAAGGATAAACGTTAGGCCCTACAGACTTTGCAGCTAACAAAAATGAAAAAAAATTGTAAAAGGTAGTTTTCTCTATGTACAGAGGTTGAATCGATAGCCAACAAACTGTATGAAATACTTGTTTACATTGTATATAAATTAATCATCATTTTAATTGCTTATTTTGTTCATTTTTATATCTGAAAAGCAAGTAGAGCAGGTCATAAATAACTTGTGTACCGGTAGATACCGTGTGAATAGGTCACGTATTGACCTCTAACCTCTGACAAACTTCATACAGAATTGAAGATATTTTTTCTCTGTATGTTTATATAATGGAGAGATACCACAAATGTATATATTTAACGGAATAGTAAGGCACATGTTATTATCTAGCAATTTGGAACCGATGTTTGAATTTAAAGAACCAAGCAAAAATGTTGTTGTGCAATAAATATAAGGTGTTTTTTATGTGAGGAACTATAGCTCTCTGGTTGTCCTTCAATTTTTTTTTTCAGATCAGCTAACTACAGATCTGCACCTAAAACAGAAATTAATTAAATTCTAAATTGTAAACCAACAAAGAGAACAATTTAATGCTACTATGAAAGACAAAACAGAAAACCTAATCTGCATCAAGATGCAAAATCCAAGAAAAGGATGGAAAATTAGGGAAATACAAAAAGGCTTAGTAAGCAGAAGTGAACAACCGATCAACCAATTCTAATCGAATTCTGAGGGCATTAGAATACTCAGTACAAACACTTTTGCAAACCAACCATCTATGGCACAGACCTCTTCTAATAAACCCCTGAAAGCCAACCTTTAGCAAAATGCTTATTTACTGTGTATCAACTTCACACTTCCCAATTCCAATCACGATGTAAAGGGCTCAGGAACATGGTCAAAGATTTTTTTTATCAAGTCAATTACAATAACATTACATTACTGAGAGCCAAAAAAATGTTTTATTTTTTATTTGTGAAGCCGTCTGCCAATTGTGAATTTGTGATTAAATACCTTGAACTCAACAAAAAAGTCACAATCCTATAGATGCTTTCTTTAGTATATTTCAGGGCGTTTCATCATTGTCCAAAACCACACTTACCTCTACTTTCAATCGAAAGTGCTTACATGTTTTAGTGATATATGAGGGCTGTTCAGTAAATAAATGTCCTGAACTTTCAGACATACTTTACAAATATCATTTGACAAAATTTGATTTTTCGCATGATTTAATCTTTAATGGTATATTTTTCAAAGGTTTATATTACACTTTTAGCGCCAGATAACATATTCTGAAATTTATTTTCACATGAAAACCTTTACTGATTGTAATTTGTCTATATTTATTTTTTCATTGAAATATTACTAATATTTTCCAAGTCTATTTCATTTTCCAGTTTTTAGGAAACAAATTTTCTAAGAACCATCCACTTTTCTAAACTTGTGACATAATATTAAATCTTTTTCAAAGAAAAAAAAATTGTACAGTATCATCTGTCCTTAAGAAATCCACTATAACGTCAACGACTCGTTAGACGTGCAGTGTAGGGAAACAGAATAGTGGATCAATTTTGTCCGTAATTTGATAATATTTGGTAAAATATTATATCTTGTATGAATGTTTTGAATACTGTTAATAATTTTTTCATTTGCGAGAACTTTATTTTCCTGTTATTACGCGAGACAGTGAGCTTGCAAAAAATCATTATTCTCGCTTATAATAGTATTCTTTAAGATTTTATAGAGAAGTGACAACAGTTTGTGAAAATTATGTCTCGCTAATAAAAAAAAATAATGACAATCTCGCCAAAAATTGGTGTCGCAAAATTAAGTGATCTACAGTATTCCTTTACAAGATTGTGAACGCTAACAAAGAGTCACAAATTATACAAAATCTGTGGTTTTAATCTTGTTTTGTACATGTTTAATCAAAGTTTAAACTGAGTCATGTGGCCATACATCCTCCGTCCCCTTAAGGAAACATTTTACAAAAAAAACAAGCTTAATTCACAAACAAAAATAGGCATAATTCTGTGTTTCCTTTGTAAATCAACAAATTAAAAGATGTTAAATTTATTTTCCGATCATTTGAATTACATTAATTGTAAACATCGATATTGATTTTGAAAAAAAAACATCTGAAAATGTGTCGGTGTTCCTTTAAAAATCTCCTCTACTGTTCAAGATGGAAAGAAAGAGAGAGAAAAAGAAAGAGATTGCATGAGAAGAAAAGGCATGGTACTTACACTGTCTTGAAATAGTAGAATGCAATGGTTTATCATCCAATATGTCATAAATGAGTATATCTTTTCCAAGCTTAGAAATAATTCTGGTTAGTATTTCTTTATAAGACGCGTACGTCCCAAAGGTTCTTCTGTATTCTTTTAAAGTGAAACAGCGGACAAATTTCCCTTTCCGGTAACTTTGAGATCTAAAATATTTCACAGAGCTCTCTAGCGACACTTTAAGTAATTGTCCCTCAATAAAGGGACAAAAGAGACAATTTTTCCTCTTTCTTATGTCTTTAAACATGACCATTTCTTGAAAATCAGTTTTCCTTCTCTTCCAACATGTGTGTAAGTAATCAAACATTGTTTCGTCTTGGACGCCATCTGACGCAAATGTCACTTTTTTGTCTTTAATGAAAACGAACCCTTTGGATTGCAATGTCTGAATGCTTTCGGTTATGCTCTTTAAAATAAGTTTTGTCCCACAAATTTCAAGTACTCTTGTTGTAAAAGTGTCTGTGCTTTCTAGGATAAAGGTATTATCATTACTGCAAAGGAGGAGAAATAAGGCAGCACGTTCCTCATTTGACAACTGCTTGTATTTTTCTACAAAAAAAAAGAAAAATTACTGATACTTTAGTACCATATAAGCAGAATATTCAGTTATTTTAATTTTAGCATTAATAGCGAGAATGTTAAAATCGACAAAACTGAAAATCGCTAAAATTGCACTTAATGTCTTCAAGTGCTCGGCAGCTACTTTTTGATTAGTTTGCTTAAAGATTAACACTCAAACGCATTCACAGAGATGAATAATGTCATTTATTTAAATGACGACATGAAAGAAAATACTTTACACAAAAGAATGGGGATCAGACTAACAAGCTCCGATTGAAATTCAAAATATACGTGATTCCAAAAATACCGGGACAGCATGGAAATAAAAATATAAGTGATCTGCTCAACTATCCACGTTATCCTAGCCCGCTTATCATTGGCTGGAACTTCGCATACCACCGGCGTAAAATCCCAGTCTGCTATACTTATTTTACATAAACTAGCACACATGTAAATACAACGTATTTAAGGATATCCGATCCTCAGCAAGGAAGGATAACTCTAAAAATTAATATTTAATTTGAAATGCATCAAAACGAAGCTCGAAAATGAAAATTTTTCATGCATCAATTTTCACTTTATTCATCTTTATAAGATTAAAGGTTTTTTGGAAGTTTTAAGTATCAGTCACATTATCCAGCGATGGGGTATACGATGAGAAACCGATGCTTTTTTTTGATGAAAATGGCGTGGTTGGAAGTGATCGGAAGGTAACTGAGGCCATTGTGCGAATCGGAGGTGTAATCGGTAGGAAATAATTCGTAGTTAAAATTCAGCGATGTCTCCAACGATGCCTCACATCGCTCCTCATCGACAACCCATCATTAACCCATCTTTCACGGATCGGTTGATGTTTGGCCGAGCATCGTTCAATATCCGTTGAATCTGATGTCATCGGGGGGTTAAGTGGTTTTCAACAGATAACGGCCGATCATTGGTCGATGTTCAAACGATGTTCATTAATGTATGAGCGAAGTAATATGCATCGGCCGATTATCCTGGGACATCGTTTTATGATTAGCAATGCATCGCTGGGCCTTTGAAAGTCCGGCCGGCAACCACGCCATTATTATCATAAAACGTATTGGTTGCCCATCGTATACCCATCGCTGGATAATGTGACTGATTCTGTAAGGACTACTAAGCCGATGTGGACCGATGTTGGGGCATTGTTAACACCACGGATTACCACCGATTACCACCGGTCTACGGCTACCGGCCGGGAAATGTGACCTATGCATTAGAAAAGGTCTTATAAAGGTTTATATTTGTACACTTTAAAAGGAAAAACATAATTAATACAGTTTATGAGCAATAAGATTTTCTTGAATCAAGCCTTAGATACCAATGATTTTTAGCATGATATGAAATGCGAAGTGATCAGTTGTGTCTTAGAATGATCGCAAAAGCCTTTTACATGTACATGTATTATAGAATACATGACGGAAATATGAGACAACAAGAGGCCCAGGGGCCACAGCGCTCACCTGAGCACATCGGGCTTTAATTTACTCCCCCCCCCCCCCCACAGGCGGTCATCATTTGAACAAACTAGAATCTACACTACCTGAGGATGATTCCATATAAATATCACTAATCATAGCTTTGAAGTACTTGAAAAGAAGATTTTAAAAGGTTTCCCTATATATTCCTATGTAAAACTTGGGTCGGCCATTTTGGCCCCACCCTAGCCCCGGGGGTCATGATTTGAACAAACTTGAATCTGCACTACCTGAGGATGATTCCACATGAGTTTCATCTTTCCTGGCCCAGTGGTTCTGGAGAAGAAGATTTTTCTTATATATTCCTATGTAAAACTTGGGTCGGCCATTTTGGCCCCACCCTTGCCCCGGGGGTCATGATTTGAACAAAATTGAATCTGCACTACCTGAGGATGATTCCACATGAGTTTCATCTTTCCTGGCCCAGTGGTTCTGGAGAAGAAGATTTTTAAAGATTTTTCCTATATATTCCTATGTAAAACTTGGGTCGGCCATTTTGGCCCCACCCTAGCCCCGGGGGTCATGATTTGAACAAACTTGAATCTACACTACCTGAGGATGATTCCACATGAGTTTCATCTTTCCTGGCCCAGTGGTTCTGGAGAAGAAGATTTTTAAAGATTTTTCTTATATATTCCTATGTAAAACTTGGGTCGGCCATTTTGGCCCCACCCTTGCCCCGGGGGTCATGATTTGAACAAACTTGAATCTACACTACCTGAGGATGATTCCTCATGAGTTTCATCTTTCCTGGCCCAGTGGTTCTGGAGAAGAAGATTTTTAAAGATTTTTCCTATATATTCCTATGTAAAACTTGGGTCGGCCATTTTGGCCCCACCCTTGCCCCGGGGGTCATGATTTGAACAAACTTGAATCTACACTACCTGAGGGTGATTCCACCTGAGTTTTATCTTTCCTGGCCCAGCGGTTCTAGAGAAGAAGATTTTTTAAAAATGCCATTAATTTTTAACAAATTCATGATTATCTCCCCTTGGAAAAGGGCGTGGCCCTTAATTTGAACAAACTTGAATCCCCTTCACCCAAGGATGCTTTGTGCCAAGTGTGGTTGAAATTGGCCTAGTGGTACTTGAGAAGAAGTCGAAAATGTGAAAAGTTTACAGACGGACAGACAGACGGACGGACACACATTTGGTTATATATTGGGTACATCAAGTCCAAGTCCTATTGGATACTGCTTATTGGATACAAAAAAAGTGTACACACGAGAGAGCATTATTTGGGTAGTTACTGTTCAAATCTTATTGGATATTAATCCCCGTGTCCGTATTTTATTGGGTTTTTTCTTATTGTTTTTTTATTCATTTCAAATTTATATTCTATATTTAATATTTGCTGGTAAATTCAGACAAGACTGAAAACCTTTGGTTTTGAACCCATATTTTTGTCAATTTCTGTGATATAGCTCTTTTATTGTAACACCTAACTAATTTTTTCTTAGCAATAAGGATATACACCTGTATATTTCAAAATAACTAATATTAAAATATATGAATACCTAAGTGCAAAAAAACTGAATTGTGAAAACACAACTCAACACATCTCAGACTCTGTTCAAACTTTCTTGAATAACAAAATTAAGTATTTAAGGAGAAACCTTTTTGAGTCATGACCAATTAATAATAAGCAAATGCCCATTACATGTTGAACAGAATGAAGGTATCCAACAGGCATTGGACAGGTGTCCTATACCTGTTGGGTTGTATTTTGACGAAGGGATTAAACTACCCAAGAACAATTGAACGTGTGTACATTGTCCAATTCTATTTGGGTTTCTTGAATCTCCTCATCAAAATACAACCCAACAGGTAATGGACACCTGTCCAACTCCTCTTGGATATCTACATCCCACCCAACAGGTAATGGACAATTGTCCAATTCTTCTTGGGTTTCTTGAATTGTTTCATCAGAATACCACTCAACAGGTAATGGACATTTGTCCAACTCCTCTTGGATATCTACATCCCACCCAACAGGCAATCGACACTTGTCTAATTCTTGGAATTCTTGAATTGCATCATCAAAATACAACCCAACAGGTAAAGGACACCTGTCTAACTCCTCTTGGATATCTACATCCCACCCAACAGGTAATGGACACTTGTCCAATTCTTCTTGGGTTTCTTGAATTGTTTCATCAGAATACCACCCAACAGGTAATGGACATCCGTCCAACTCCTCTTGGATATCTACATCCCACCCAACAGGCAATGGACACTTGTCTAATTCTTGGGTTTCTTGAATCTCCTCATAAAATACAACCCAACAGGTAATGGACACCTGTCAAACTCCTCTTGGATATCTACATCCCATCCAACAGGTAATGGACACTTGTCCAATTCTTCTTGGGTTTCTTGAATTGTTTCATCAGAATACCACCCAACAGGTAATGGACATCCGTCCAACTCCTTTGGATATCTACATCTCACCCAACAGGTAATGGACACTTGTCCAATTCTTCTTGGGTTTCTTGAATTGTTTCATCAGAATACCATCCAACAGGTAATGGACATCCGTCCAACTCCTCTTGGATATCTACATCCCACCCAACAGGCAATGGACACTTGTCTAATTCTTGGGTTTCTTGAGAATCCCCTCATCAGAATACTACCCAACATGTAATGGACACCTGTCCAATTCCTCTTGGATATCTTCATCCCTTCAATAGTATAGAAACTAAAAGGTATTGGACATTCTCCTTGGGTTACTCAAATTTTTTTTCATAAGAAAGAAAACCCAATAGGTATTGGACATTGGTTCAGCTCTTCTTGGATATTACAATCCAACATTAGAATAAAACCCAACAGGTGATGTTTACCTGTCCAATTCTTCTTGGGTTACTTATACCCTTCATTAAAATTGTCAAATTAATTTGTCTTGGATATTTATACTCTTGCATTAGATTGCAAACCCTATAAGTATGACATTTACCTTCCCTAGTTGAATTCAAATTTATCTGCATAAGCATACATAAGTCCAAAACATATTTAATACTTTAATTCTAACATTCCACATCTCATTCAGTGTACACTTTACAAATGATAGGAAATATATAAGCATTTTGTGCCTAAACTATTTGGTTTTTAAAGAATTTTATAACCATGTTTGCAAAATTTAAATTTAAATATTGGAACTTGGAGCAAGTCATTACAGGTAGATCAAGATACTGAAAACCATATTGATAAATAGATCACACCCTTAATAAAATATTTGCCTTCAGTTGCTAAGATTGTGTTGTATTATATGGAAAAGTTCTATAATCCTGTTTATTAGAGATACATGTACAATGCATATTTTCCCTGTAATAATAAAAATACTTCTGAGATGTAAAACAATGGATTAAATAGTCACCGATGTTAAAAGATATTACATTATCTCATTAATCTTGTTTGGAAATCACAAACTTAGTTTTGAAGCCGATAAAACAGTGTCGCACCAGAAAACTCAGTTACAAGTACAATGAATGAATTCGTTGTATCAAAACTTTAAAATAATTGATGCACTATATCCAAATCTTTTCGACAAATCGGGATAAAGATATTAAATCAAATCATCACTGTTATAAGTCTTAGAGCTAGAGAAAAGTCATTATATGCCCAAATTTTACATGTAAGACTTTGATCCTATATTTCAATACTGTAAACGTGGAAATTTTGACGATGTGTTAATGTTGACTATATTGACGATTTTTCTTTTCTCGTCAAAATTTACACTCGTCAAACTTCGTATCATAATTATATATAGCGCCACAACAGACATTGACCACTGTACACCATTACCGCTTAATTTTCTCGGGTTTCCCCTTTTAAAACTAGATCAAAGTTACTGTTTATTTTTTTCTGTAATTAGTTATGAAAACACAGTGATATATAATAACATTTTTTAAAACCATTGAATGTAAACTAGTGTATCAAATACTGCATGCGTAATTATCACACCGACCTTGACCTAGTTCGTCACCTCAGGCAATTGACCGCTGATAATGAACAAATACAAGGCAATTTATTTAATCAAATCTTACACACTTGGATAGGTTGTACAAACTTACACACTGTAGATTGTTTGTAAAAAAAATTCTAAATTTTAGTGATTCCACGCTACCCCTGTATGCCTGTGAATTCAAAGATACATAACTCATGATTAAATATTTCGTTAAAATTAACACTCGTCAATTTTCGCAAACAAAAAATCGTCATTTTTTCACCTCGTCAATATAACCACGTTTACAGTAAATGTCAAAATGGTTTTATTTTTGTTTCTGTTCAATACTTTCTTCTTCAGGGTCTCTCATGGCCTATACTGTATGATACCTCCATTGACCCTGCTCTTTTATATTGCCATATGTTTATCCAGTAGCAGTGGTTATGCTCAGGCAATCTTTGAAATATTCCTCATTTCATGCATCTCCTTCAGTTCTGCCTCTGTCCATTTTATTCATTCTGCAATTAGATAAAGGCATTTCTTTGCCGTATAAAACATATTTTTCTTGACTACAGCAAGATCACCCTTTATGTTGATCAAACCCAACCAAAAAGTAGAAGTATATTTCTTATTCAGAAATATGTATTGATAAATAAAATGGAAGAACAATTAAATTTTATCAACTCTTTTTTTTCTTCTATGTCTAACTGCATCTTCATTCTACCCCCCATCCGCCATAATTTTATCAAAATGGAATCATCATTCAACACACAAAACGATGTTGCATATAAATTAGACAGTATGTTAGTTTCTGATTGTTAAGAAGAAGATTTTAAAAAGATTTTACACCTATTCCTTGCAAATTTTAGACTTCTAATGTAACACTATCAGTACATTAGGGGTACATAATCTTCAAAAACATCTCTACACTTAATGATAAAGCTTTCACATTAGTATTGTTTTTAGCCCAATGGTTCTGCTAAAGAGGATTTAAAATTGACCCAAACCTTACTAACTGCTTTGAAATTATATTGACAGGGACAGAGACAAACTTGACACTCCATCCCCCCTTCCTGGGGTATGCTTTGCACAAAATTTAATTGAAATTGATTAAGCTGGATAGAAGTTAAAAATATGAAAAATTACAGTCAAACAGGTTATGAATAACTTTCAGCACATCAGACATGAAGTAGTGATCCTTAAATAAAATACACCTATAAGATGAAGCTGTTTTATTCCTTTGAAGTGATATCTAGTATTGTTTCTTTTCCTGCATGCCACCTCTATCAGAACAAAATGTTATACATGTATTAACATAACCTATGACCGTATAGTACCCCAGTATTTACTTTACAATTAATTAAGTTCTGGAACCAACCCTCAGATGCCCTTAAAACAAATGATTCTAAACTGGCAAAGGTAAAGGGCATCTGAAGAATTTAAAAGAAAATGATAGTACAAACAAGCAAACAGTGTGCACGAAAATGTTGGCAAACACTAGAAAAAATACTAAGGGACTTTCTCAAACTTAACATGAATACTAAAGAGGTTTTATGTAGCTGTATTGCACATACCAAAAGCTTTCCTGCCGTTAAAGGTTGGTTGCCTAATAGTTATGTAGTATGTACAAGTTTTCCCTCTATTTCTTCTAATTTAAGAAGCGAAAATGTCTCTAAAAATCTTATGGTTGGCATGAAGTATTCCTGTTCATTTTACTGATTACTTACAATTGTCCTATTTCTGACGGTCATCTTCTGATGGGTGTGTTCTCTGCAATGTTCACAATTGAAGTTCCTGTTTGACCTGTTACATATTAAAAATCCTCAATGAACATGATTATGGTTTTAATTTCCATTGTAATTATTGATTACTTTCATAAAAAAAATCTAAACCAATTTATTGTAACATAATACTTAGGAAAATATTTATGCAATATCAATGGAAAAAAGGAATCATTATCTCCAGTTATCCTAAAATCACAGGTAAGCATTAATAATATAAATTCACATACGTAAACCCATTAGCTTTTTGTGCTATTAAATCATAGTCATCGCTGTGCAATAAAGGAAATCAAGTACTAATCCACAGTTTTGTGGCAATAAAGTTACTATCCCCTAGTAAAAAGTGACAAGCCCAAATAAAGAGGCAAAAATTAAAAAGTAACATTGAAAAAAGGTTCATCGTGAAAAAAGTCAGGGGCCTATTTCATCAAAAGTCGTAAAGTTAAGCCTTAACTTAGGAGTACTTCTGGGGCCCGTTTCATCAAAAGTCGTAGATTTAAGCCTTAACTTAGGCGTACTTCCAGGGCTTACGCCAAAATTTAGTCGGGCGTAATTTGCGTTTCACCAATTGGCGTAAGTCTAGTCGTAAAAGATACGCTTAGTCGCAGGACTAAGTCCTTGACAACGCAGCATTGCGCAGGCGCTAAAACATAAACATTGTCCACTGTGTTAAAACATATAATGTGTAATACTGTAGCACGACAAAGTACAGAGTAACACAAATTATAGATTAATGAATACCTGCACTGATTGAAACATGCAATGCATGGAGTAATGTAGGAGATATATGCATTTTATAAGAAATCGATTTTCGTTTTTTTCTTTTTAAATTTCAATAATAAAAGTCATACATTGAAAGAAAGAAAATGATCGTACATGTGCATGTATTTCTGTATAAAGCTAATCCATTTATTTTGGAATTTTACAGCCCCCCCCTTTCCGAAATTGAAACAAATTCATGCCTTCGCCTTTGATAATAAATTTCAAACTTTGATACATACCGATTCTACTGAAAAATAATAATGATTAAGTTTGAGACAGTTTAAGATTTTTTAAAAATTATTTTTATAAGAAATGTATACTTGCAAGCAAAAATAATGTATAAAAAGTTTACATATGTATCCATATTGAGTCAAGAAATAAATTTTACACATCTACTACTAATGTACACGTAAGACAATCCTTTCTAAGTCTATTAAATTTTTGTCAATTCAAATGATTCATTATAATATTATTATTGTTTATTAAAATGGCACAAAGGTTCAGAAAACAATTTCAAATATAGTTAAAATTGATGTGCCGTTTTTCAAGTACGCAGAGAGAGAGAGAGAGAGAGAGAGAGAGAGAGAGAGAGAGAGAGATTGAGAAAGAGAAGGAGAGAGAGAGAGAGAGAGAAAGAGATTCCAAAAAATTACTACAAAGGTAGTCTTACATAACTTCTCTGCTTGTATGATCTCTGTCTTTAAAAATAATTTACAGTTAGTCTTTATTTGCTTTTCATTAAAATGTAGGTTATGCAGGAAATTAAAAAAAATGCATATTTTTATCCTATATGTGCTTTATATGAGCTCAGATTATCTCAGAGGATGTAAGATTTACTTTTTCAGACGAAATCATGAAAAAATAAAGATAGATGTCTTCTGCATCAATATTAATTTTGTCCGAGAAAAAAATATTTTAGGAATAATTCATTTCTTGAATTGTGTATAATGATCGTGTTACATCGATATAATAAAAGTAATATTTTCCCTATTTAAAAATCTCTTATTGTCTATATGAGGAGCTTCTGCGGGTTGCTATTTTCTATTAAAATATAAGTACGTTATTAGTTTACTTCAATCAAACCAAATGGTTGTAACAGCCCCCCCACCCCTCCCCACTTCATAGTATGTATAATTAGATAATGCATTGTTTGTATTTTGAAGACTTCTTAGAACCGTACTTTTCCTTAGAACTCGCTAAATTGTTTTAAAATCATTAAAATTGCTTAATTTTAACTTTACGCCCGAACTTACGCCTACCCTTGAGTAGACGTAAAAGTTTGGCCTAAATTTAGTCAGGCGTAACGATACACTCTTTAATGAAACGCAAATCTTCGTGCTAGTCTCGACTTTACGCCGGCGTAGCGCTACGACTGGGCGTACGACCTTTGATGAAACGGGCCCCTGGGGATTATGCCAAAATTTAGTTGGGCGTAATTTGCATTTCACCAAGTGGCGTAAGTCTAGTCGTAAAAGATACGCTTAGTCACAGGACTAAGTCCTTAACAACGTTGCATTGCGCAGGCCCAAAAACATAAACATTGCCCAAAGCGTACAAACATGTAGTAAAATTGTAGCACGTCAAAGTACAGAATAACACAAGTTATAGATAAATTAATACTTGTACTAATTGAAACATGCATGGGTTTATAGTGTTATGTAAGAGACATGCATCTTTTAAGAAACCAATTTCTTACAATATTTCAATAATAAAAGTCTAATAAATTGAAAGGATGAAAAGGACAGTACATGTACTTGTTTTTCGGAATTAAGCAATACTATTTATTTTGGAAATTTAATTACAGCCATACCCCCTCTTCCCGAAATTGATACAGTAACAATAATTTATTACCACTTTCAAAAATCTCTTATTGTCTATGAGACCCCAACCCCCTCCCTGGGTTGGGGTCTATGATTCGCCGGGAACATCACTTGTCCCAGATACTTAGGAAAATACATTGTAATTACTTTCGTCCTTAACTAAGTAATCTGTACATTCAATGTTAATTAATCTGCAAATTCGGTAGATTTTGAACCCTCTCTCCGACCCCCTCTGGATCCACGAATGTTTGTTTTTTTTGTTGTTGTTGTAATTTTTGTTTTTCAGAAAATATGCTGTTGGAAAATATTTTTCAAAATAGACAATTTAAATGGGTCTCTTTTTAGTAAATGAAAAAGAAACTAGAGGTACCGTAAGCAATAAAAGATAAAAGATATCCCCCCGCCTTCCATATAAATATAAAGGCAGTGTCCATGTTTTGCTGTGGGAAACCCAAAATATGTGTCGGATCAAAAAGTACAATAAGGCACAATGGCAATATATAATAAAGATTCTGTGAAAATTTCACCAAATTTCAATCAGTGATATGAAAGGAGTTGCGGATAGAGATGGGTACCCCCAAAGCGTAACAGATGGACGGACGGACATCCCGATTACTAAATAGTATATACATGAACATATACATATACCGTCCCGCTTTTCAAGCGGGGTGTAGAAATACAGTTATATATGTAAATTGATTTACAATACCTAAGATACAATACCCAATAAAATGTGTATGAATGCATTGTCAAAACGTACGAAATCTCTAATAAGACAATCTTTTCTTCTCAGCAGAAATTTATCAAAATATTATTTGAGTACGTTATTACTCAAATCAACTACGTCCCAAAGTAGTTGTAACAACACCCCCCTCCCCCTCTTCATAATATGTATAATAAAATAATGAATTGTTTGTATTTTAAATTCTTCTTAGAACCTTACTTTTTTTCCTTAGAACTCGCTAAAATTAATAAAAAGGCCTTATTTTAACTTTACGCCCTAACTTACGCCTACCCATGAGTAGACGTAAAATTTTGGCCTAAATTTAGTCAGGCGTAACGATACACTCTTTAATGAAATGCAAATATTCGTGCTAGTCCCGACTTTACGCCGGCGTAGCGCTACGACTGGGTCTACGACCTTTAATGAAACGGGCCCCTGGGTATTAACTACAAATGATTCTTTTTAAAATTAAAGTTTAATTTAATTTTCGCTAGTAAAATTTAATCATATATAAATTAATGATTTAAAAAAATGAAAAAAAAAGATTTTAAATATTCCTTTTCTGGTTGTTCGCTAGTTCGTATAATTAAAACGAAGCAAAAATCATTTTGTTTTCATCTTGAATCATTTAAAGCCATATATGGCGTATGTACAATGAAAATTATTAGACTAAAATTATAAGAACATTATTTGTATCATTACTTTATATAAACATGATAAAGATAGAAATTTTCCGTAAATTACAAAATCTAAGTCAATTGCGTTATAAAGATATCAAAATTTAATTTGGATTCTCGGAATTTTCTCCGACTTGGAAGAAAATACAAAAGATTTAAATAACACATTACAGAGAAGATAAAACGAGGTGTTCTCCGTGCTCTGAATTGTATGAAAAGCTTTAATTTAAATGTATTGACTATATTTCTTTACTTAATTTTGTATTTTTCAAAAATATATTTTTTTGATCAGTTACGCCATATATGGCTTTAAAAAAAACGCTTCATAAATGCATGACACTTATCATTGAGCTGATTGAGTAAATGTATGTAATTTAATAATGAGATATCTGTGAGGCATATATGTAAAAGCAAATATTGCTATAGTAAACAAAGGAAAGGGGGAATTCAAATTAGGAAATAAAAGATAGTTTTTAAGTAAATCAGTCTTGTAGTACTGCAAAATGGATGCAGTTGTGGAGATTTATGGATAATATGAGCATGCTGTCTGGAATATTTCCATATTAGGGAATTTAATAGCAAAAAAGAGTGAAAATACCGGTGGTGCTTTTCATGTATTACATGTGTATTTTAAAATTCATAATAGCCCAAGGGGATTCCTCTGTGCAGAAAACCACTAGCCCCATCCTCAAAAATGGAAGCCCCGGGTGTAGCGCGATGCTAATTACACACCCATCATGTGAAATAGTTAAAGTTGCCCTATATCAATTTCAGTATTGTTTTAAATTAATTAAAACAAATGACAAAAACAATAATTAAAAAAAAATCAAAATAAAGCAGACACTCAGTCAAAATCAAAGACAGAAAGAAGCACTATTTTGACTGAAAGATTTTCAGTAATACAATGAATCTCTTAAAGTTACATATCAGATGAGATAAACTTACATACAATTATTTAGTGGTTGTCAATTATCCTATTTATCATCATCTCATCTCACTTTGGGATTGTAATACTGTCTACATGAACCGATAATTTACAGCTGATTTATGAACACACGATTGTTAAAATTTTCATTTCCCTATCCAATATACATTGTCAGAACATACTTAGTTGTTTATGAAATAAAATTAAATAATAAACACTTTCGATTTATTAAAGATTATCTAACAATATACGATCATTTACTAAATCTTCTCGCCCTCAAGCGAGTGAAAAAGACAGAGAAAATTCAAAATACAAACAAGTGCAACTTAGGATTAATTGTTCCCAATATATTTTAATTTTGTGCACAATTGTTTTCAAAATTACATTAAAATCAATTTTCCTTAAACAAGAACCCAGCAATAGATAAATATTAATCGAATAAACTTACCTTTTCTCTTTGTCAATCAGACAATCTTGTTGACATTAAGTGTTTCTTAGTCGCCATATTTTTTTCCATAAAAAAACAAACGTTGTTATGATCAGGATCAACGGAAGTTGAATTTCGGAACTCTCGAGAATTTAGAGTTCCGAATGTAAAACTGAAACAACAAAACACGGTGCGTCCGTAAAAGCAACTTTTTTGGACACTTTTTTGGACAAATCGTCGTGTCCAAGTTTTGTTGGGTACTAACCTGCAAATACCCAATTAGGGTGTTTTAAGCATATTCAGGCGACATTTCTTGTTGGGTATACCCAATAAGCAAAAAGTACCCAATAATTACCTTGGCATGAAAAATACCCAATAAATGCACTCTCGTAAACACGGACGGACAGACAGACGGACAGACAGACGGACGCCGGACAAAATGTGATCAGAAAAGCTCACTTGAGCCTTCGGCTCAGGTGAATCTAAAAAATTCTCAAATAAGTTTAAAAATCATTACAATATCTCTGAATGCCTGGATACCTATCGTTTTTTTTAACCTTAAACATATTTGCTTATCACCCTGCAATAAGGAATGCATTATGATATTCCAATTCGCTTTTTCTGCAAAAAATATTGCAGATTATACAATTTTCCCTTATTAATATGATTAACTTTAATCTACAACTTTAAATAAATATTGTGGATAAATTTATATAACTTTGTGGATTCAGAGAAACTTTTATGAGTATTTTTGATTACCTAATTGCTAATTTTTATACCTGAGGATCGGAATACTTAATACATAAATAACGCATTTAATACACAAATCATAATTATAACTGATGTTGTGTTTTACTTATAATTACTGCTTTTGGGGCCATTTTAAAATGGCTAATTAAAGAAGAAGGTACGATTTGGGCTTTTTTTTTCTACCCAAAATTGAAATAGATAAAAATCAATTAATGTATGACATGGAAAAGGAACATTATGGAAATATGAAGTCGTTGATAGTATATTGTATTGACACCGCGCTACAAATAAAAAAGCCAAATTTTTTCTTTGTTACAATTTCCACTTTTAAAGGGGGATTTCTTGAATTTAAAAGCTTTTAAATTTTTTTCCAGACCTTGTAACTTACATATTTTAACAGTCTAATAAAATGAAAAAAAAAAAATTTTTTTCTTGGGGTTTCACGTTAAATATGTTGAGATTGAAATAAATTTCATATTTAAACATAGGGAAAGGATTTATTTCCAAAAGCACTGATCAAACTAAATTTAATTTTTTTGTCTTAAGTTTTATGTGATTGTAAAAATTTCAAAGGGGTGCAGATATCTATAATCCATATAAACACCCGGGAAAAAGTTTGAAAAAAGACAAAAAAAACAAAAATTTCATATTGATTTTCGATTAGATTACACTGAAATTTTTCTTAATATCGCCATGTGAGAATTTCCACTAAACCATCCCCCGCATAAAATTTCCGGAATTTGATCATTGCCTTAAAGAAATTAAATTAAATATGCTTTTTACAAAATATTACTCTGTTAAACATGTACATGTATATTGAGTTGAATTGATTAAGACAGTAAAATTTCCCATTACCAATCTAATGTTACAAGTTTATTACATACTGTATTTCCACTAATGTATGCAGGGTACTATTAAAAAGATTGGTGAAGATGCGATAATGCCATGTACCGATGAAGGGTTTCACTCAACACTCTTAGTCGTTCAGTAGCTTGGGTTTTTATTGCGTTTAAAGGTCTATGTCTTTCACTGTTAAAGCAAGAGAACTTATCAAATAAACACTCACTACCAATATCAAAAGTTTTACAACTGATGTATCGCCGCGGAGAAAATAGAACATGGTTTACACTTTTCACAAATAAACAGTTGTTGGTTTTTAAAAACGCATGGTTTTGAGCTTTTCTCTCTTAATTTAATATCCATTTTTGTTGTATAAATATTTTCAGTTTAATATGAATAAGTTATGATTTTCGAGTGATTTTTGACTTTGAAACTTGAGCACTGCTTTGTTTTAAAAATAAAATGACTGACTGTACCATTGGTCTTAACTGTATTTTCGTACTGTACATAACTGGATTTTCACAACACCTTATGTTTGCGAAAGCGTCATTTACGCTTAATTAGCGAGACAAAATTTTCACGAATTGTAGTTTTTGTTCTATATGATCTTAAGAAAAGTTATTATACAAAAACGATAAATCTTTCAGCTATTAGACTTAAAGTCTGAAGTTGCGTTTTTAAGTCAAATGAATTTTTGACATTGGCCTTTTATTTTTTTCCTCAGAATAAATCAAGATCCATATAAAAAAACAGAAGATACAAACATATTTTTTTTCTTTAAAGAAGACTTGATATCAAGTCACAAGTTTCGAAAAGTGAAAAATGAAATATACTTTGCAAACATATTAAGTAATATTTCAATATGATTACAAATATGGACTAAACACTCTCAATAAAGGATTACAGTTGAAAACAAATTTCAAAATATGTTACCTTGGTGGTAAAAGTGTAATATTAAATTTAGAAAAACATACAAGGCGAGCTGAATTCTATTAGGAAAAGCAAAATGGTAAACATCAAATTGATATTGCTGATTTTTTATCATTTTGCTTTTCCTCATTCAATTCATCCGGCTTGGTATTTTTAAAATAAAGTTTATATTACACTTTTAGCACCAAAGGGAACATTTTCAACTGTAAACCTTTATTGAGTGTGATTTGTCTCTATTTGTTTTTTATTAGTATTGCCAAATTTTTTTAAGTTTAATCCATTTTCAGTTCTTAGGATAAAAAATTCTAAGAATTATTTACTATTCTAAACTTTTGACAAGATATTAAGTCTCATCCAAAGACAAAGTGTATGTGTATCATCTGTTTTTTTTTTTTTTTTTTTTTACAAAAAGAGTCACTAT
>NW_026919668.1:0-15894 GCF_032062105.1 Saccostrea cuccullata
AAGTGTGTTTTAAATGTACTGTAGATATGATCGATTTTAAAACTAACAATCATTGTACTCCCTGCTTGAAAAGTGGGAGGGTATATAGTGATCGGGATGTCCGTCCGTTACGCTTTTGGGTATCCATCGGCCATCTCTTATTCGCAACTCCTCTTTCGTCACTGAATGAAATTCAATGAGACTTTCACACAATCTTTGTTACATAGTGCCATTGTGACCACCTATTTTACTTTTGGATCAGAAACATATATTGGGTTTCCCAGAGCAAAACATGGACACGCTCTTTCTTTCTATAATATTGAAGGGTACCCATCTTTTGTCCACAACTCCTCATATACCACTGAATGAAACATATGGAGATAACAATCAGTATTCAAGATCAAAAGTCCATAAAACAATACAAATTAGGAGCAGAAAAAAAACTCGGACCTCCAAAATCAGAGGTGGGACCAGGTTATGTAATGATACTTTCTTAGATTCTTTATAGCATACTATGTAATACAGTTGTGCACCTCCTATTTTTCTTATTGACTGGACACTTATTTCGGATCTCCCAGAGCAAACTATGGACTTAGCCATAAACATATGAGAGGCGGGGGTATCATTTAGTGAGCTCATTGCTCACGTATTTCTAGTCTTGTTCTAGAAAGCAGAGTAAAAGCAAAACTAATTAAAGTCAAATGTTTTACATTGAAAATTATAAACATTTATTTATGTTTGATTTTGAGATTTCAGCTGTACATAAATTAATTTTTAAATTTTTTTTTCATGTTGTTGATTTTTAAGTTCAAGAGAACTAAAAAAGAATACAAGGAAGATCCTATTGCGCAATATTTGAATTATTAATTAATGAACAAAAATCTGCTGTTTAAGGCAAATGCTTGTCATCAGAGTACTGCTGTCCTTCGTTACAAACTTCACATTAATTGTTGGACGAAGAAAGCACGTTGCCCTATCGTGGGTGGTACTTCTCCTTCTAGACATTTTATATTGTGGTTTATCAAGCTTTACGTTAAACCCACTATCTATAATAAATTTCTCACAACTCGGTCAGTTCACATATATTATACCTGACGTATAATATGGCTGACCACAACGTGAATCTGTAGTTTAAAAAATGACTTAATATAGTTCAAAGTGTGTGGAATGATATTAATAAATACACTTATTTATAAAATCATTTTTTTTGCGATGAGTAACATAACTAATTATACGTATACATGTTAATCCTACATTGCAGCTCTCGGGTTGGACAAATAAATCGGGTTTCCCTGTCCGATTTTTTTTGAGTTAGAGAGCTACGATTCTACAGCTACATTAAGCCTGATTTATGTAGTAGAGAAACCTGTTTTAATCCTTTGGAGTCATTTGTTAAAACTGGATTTTCCAAATACAAACATTTAGATACCGAGGTCTTCGATTATATACTTTAAGGTATCTATGCAGAGATACAAATGCTTACATTCAAGGCTAATGCTGACTTCCTAATACTTTATGTTACTATTTTATCATTTCACTGAATTTGCCGACAAAATGCTAAATCCCTTTAAAAATATTTTTTTTAATTCATTACCTTTTGACTGTTACTGAAAGTACCTTAAGTGTGTTTGATGAAATTGTAAATTTTTTAAGTTGAAAAATTTGTGTTTGGCTATTTTATGAAGTTTAAGTTTCACTTATCTCTTCTTGACAATTGATAATTATTTTTTTTGAAGCAACTGAACTCAAAAAGTAAAATATGTTACCAGGAAATGATGGATCTAGACCAAATTGCTTTGAGGTTTTCCAGCATTGATGAACACAATTCATTCGGAACAAGTGCTACAATGATACAGCGTGTGCTCAGGAGAAACATCTATTGTCCCCGCTAGCACAAGAAAGGAGGGATTTGAAAAATTAGTGATTTGATTTACATTACATCTTCCGTATAACGGTAACATTTGTTAATTTGTCAAAACCGATAGCGAGTAATTGATAACTTTTTAGAAGATTCATTTAATTTTCTCTCCTTGAACTAAAAATGAATTGGATAAACATCCGAGTTTAAAAAATTGAAAATCGTAAGTTATTTACTAGAGTTCATAATCATTTAAGAATTAATTGCTCGAAGAGACAACAATCGCTTCAGTGATTTAGAAATTTACTCAACAGTTATATTAGCTGCTTTGCAAAAACCACAGACATCTTTAAAAAAGGGATATTCTCTCTTTATCAAAGACCTATATATAATAAACAAATGCCAAGTATTTAAGTTTAATGTTTTATTCGAGTTGGCAGGTATTGTCCACAGTGGTCTACACAACAGTGGGGCAGCCGGCAAAATGGCATACCCCCAACATCAACATAAGTTGTGCCCTCCCTGACGGGAAAAGTAGCACGCTGGGTTGACCTCAATCGTGCTACGGACACATTTCAACACAAATTGTCTTTTAATTATATTATTTTGCTTTAGGTTTACATTATATAAGATATAATTTTCAAAGTCAACATCACATATATCAACATCAACCATCACATATATCAACATCAACCACAAAAAGTCAACAAAATCAACAGTTCAATGGTTAAATTGAAGGTGACGATTTCGCCAATACGACCACTGTGAAGTATAGTCTACTGTCTTTTCCCGAACTCCTTGAAATCATGGATAATTCGCCAAGTTGACACCTGTCACGCATGGTATTCGGTCAGAGATCATTCCAAAGGTCCTAGAATACGGAAATAGCAGGCAATTCTGATCAGCACCGTTAGTCTCCTTCAACGAAATCTCTAATACCTGAAAAGACAAAAACAAAACCCCACAGCAGAAAAAGATTCTCAATAACATTTCCATAACTTTAATAAATTGGCTATACTAGTACCTAACCCATGTAAAACAATGTAAACGTAATTTAAACAAACAAAAGGAGAAAGAGTATATACTTAACACCTAGCTCAAGGGTTGAGGTGGGACTAGGGAGGGTATTTCATAATACAGAAAAATAAATCGGATACTTTCATCACCCACCTTTCACTTTCATTGATGCATAGAAAAGGGGAGATAACCCGTAAACCTAGTGACTACGTACTGGCACTGTATGGATGGATAAATAAATTCCGGCTTATCTCATTTATTCGATTTTTCACAAAAAGGAGGTGAATGATGACATATAATTAAAGGATAGAGCTTTGATAACGACGCATATTGTGAGATGAACTCAAATATGCGGTATTATCAAAGACCTATATATAATAAACAAATGCCAAGTATTTAAGTTTAATGTTTTATTTGAGTTGGCAGGTATTGTCCACAGTGGTCTACACAACAGTGGGGCAACCGGCAAAATGGCATACCCCCAACATCAACATAAGTTGTGCCCTCCCTGACGGGAAAAGTAGCACGCTGGGTTGACCTCAATCGTGCTACGGACACATTTCAACACAAATTGTCTTTTAATTATATTATTTTGCTTTAGGTTTACATTATATAAGATATAATTTTCAAAGTCAACATCACATATATCAACATCAACCATCACATATATCAACATCAACCACAAAAAGTCAACAAAATCAACAGTTCAATGGTTAAATTGAAGGTGACGATTTCGCCACATGGGCACCGTAGGTGCCCACCGCCACCTGGTGGGGGTAGGCAACTTCAATTTAACCACCCACCATGGACTCCTAGCCTACTCAAAACCCTCAGCAACCCATCCATCGTGAACATCACTCTCTCTCATTTCCAACCCACTATAGATTTACGCTGCATTAAAATAAATCTGGTTACCCTTCAAATTAATCGTGCCTTACCCCCCCCCTTTTCCCTGATATTATATCTTTCGAAGTTGTATTGCTTTGGGTCTCTATTTCTATTACTAATATCCAGCTATTTGACTCAGTCAGAAAGAAAGAACTAACTGGACTAATGTAAGAAAATAAAGTAGAAAATGTCTTATCGAGATTTATCCCCCCTTTTTTTATTTATTGGTTTATTCATTTGAATCTTATTTCTTATTCATTTTTAGGTCATTTGAAAGAAAAAATTGTAATATACTTTCCTGCAAAGATTACAAACAAGACGAATGAGCACTTATACTCTCTACCCCCCCCCCCACCCCCTTCAGCATGATTATGTTGTTCCTGTATTGTAGAAATAATTTTAAGTGTTCACATTCCCACTCTGTCAAGTGCAGAACATGTTTTGTGATATTTTGTAAAGTTTCTTGCCAGTTCTGAAGAAATGAGGTTATCTAAGTACCACTTGTTTTTTAAACCAAGCTCTTCCGAAGACCATGTAAAATTGATTAAATCTTGTATATACTATAATTTACCTTTCAAGCCAAGAAACACAATAGGGTACTTTCTATTTACCCTGTGCCAGACATGTAAGGCACATATGACTAAAACCTTTATTCTAAATCCCTTTCCAGCTGATACTCTATCAAAAAGGCATGATCTTACTACACCTTAAGCTTCCTACTTTGGGAATTTTGGGGAGGGACCCCCCCCCCTTTCCTCCTGCAAAAATATGCTATGGAATGGGTTATTAAACATATAGACTTCAAAATTCTTTTTAAGGCTGTAAAAAATGGATTTATGATAGAGAGCATGAAAATTAATGCTAAGTCAGTGTAAACCTATCCCTTCTCTAATACCCTAAAATGCTGTCGAAGTTTATCTAATCTTAGCACTATGAAACGTTAACTCGTACTCACTTGTGGATTTGTATTTGTATCCCCTAGCTAACCTATATTTTGCTCCAGCATGCTAGAGGTTCACGACGAGATACTTTTGACTTGACTCCGAGGTCCATAAGGAGCATAGGGACGTTAACCGAGGCTCTTATACATGTAGGAGTAACCTGTATTTGTACCCATTAGCTAATGCATGGATGTAAACTACATGTACATATGCAATTATGCACCGACTAATGCATCTTAATCCCATATGAGATTAATGTGTAAACAGAAAATAATTCAGCTAACTGCTCACATGAGGGATAAACACATACCATATTACATGCGAATGGCAACTGGGTTTGAACTGATATTTTCAATGAAGAAATGCCCCTAAGATATGCATATGTGTAAGCTAACAGTAAGCGCCTACTATTAAAAAGAAAATATTGTAGGAAATGGATCAGATTATAATCTAGCCTGTGGTACAATGTGTATCTAACCCCCCCCCCCGCCGAATTTGTATCTCTATGCTGTTAGGAAATCTCGCCTTATGCGGTTCTTTCATTTTATTTATTTATTTATTTTTTAAATCTTATAATTCCATATAAACCATACCAGTTACCTAAACAATTTATCCTTTATGAATTTAAAATCTGTGAATATAGAATTTTAACTGAAGCAAGTTTTATCTGTGTGAAAATAGCAAATCTTTTCTATCTAATAACTTAGAGACACTTAGAGACACAGCAGAAACCAACACTGACAAAAATTTAAGCCCCATTTTAAACCTTATACTGGAAGTCTCATTATAACCCTCTTTATCTTATTTATTTGTTGATTTATTTATTATTATGTCGTGACCATTCATACAGCATATGCCATAAGGAAAATACATAGAAAGACCAGCACTGCGAGCCTTATTCAAATGAGCCTGCATTGACTTTAGCACCTAAAGAACTCTGTAATTTGTCCCTCATCCCTTTGCGAAACTGAATTACTTGATTAAAACTGGTTAAAGTTCAGGGACTTGAAGTTGCATTGGTTCACTTTCCTTGATGAGAAAGATAACTCAAAAAAATAAATGTTAATTTACTAATAATTTTGACAAGTTTTTTTTTTTTTTTTTTTTTTTTTTACAGTGCTTCAATTAGCCTATTAATTATTATTTATTTTATAGTCTTTTATTTGTAGAATTATATTTAAATACCTAAAGATTTTCTTCTTGTATAAGTCTTAAAGAACATTGTCAGGAAATAAAAGCCCGTGCTGAAATTAATCTCTGTGTGAATTATCGACATTTGTGAAATAATCTATATAATAAATTTAGTAAAATAAGTTTACCTGATTTTTCATGTTAACTTAAGATGGTACAAAACTTTTCATTTACTAAACACAACTATATAAAATACAAGGCCTTTATGCAGTTAAGGGGTTAGAAGTCATTATTAATAAATGTATGTGTCTTTATTTTGTTAACATGATATCATCAAACCTACTCAAATAAGGCACAGGCCCTGTTACAAAAATTCATAATTATGTTCATATACACTGAAGACGGCTTCCAAATGAACAAACAGCCTGACCTTCATTTATTTCCTTTATTTATAACTTTAACCAAACCAAAATGTCAACACAGAATATATATGTGAAACAAGCCTTTGACCCCCTCTTACTTAATCTGAACACTTATATATACATATATTAACCAGCAAAATAATAGCTAGACTTGCTAGATAATAGATATCTACATGTACTTCATTAAAATAAAATTCGGGGAATCCTATCTATATCAACTAGTGAACCATTGAGGCCCTAAATTACTATGCACACATTGTTATTGTTTTGGTTGAGTCTGAAGTTGTCCTCTTTGTCAAGCCCCCTAAGAGAAGAGATATCCGAATAGATGAGGATGCTGCTGGTCCTAATATAACTATTAATATGTAGATTTGACAGACAATGTACAATTCAACTCGGGTGCATAGAACCTATGCCCCAAGCTTTTACAGCCTGAATTGTTCATTGCAATGCTTCCATCCAACTGAAATTTTTTGACTCAAAATCTATTTAGTCATCATTCGTATTTACTTACTTTGAGTTTTGTCATAGCATGTGTACATGTACAACTGTAAATATGTATAAACAAATACACATCTTATTTCATGTTAAATTCATATACATAAAAATGCATTAATTGTAATATAACATTCAAAAGCACCACAACTTGTTCTTTATTTTACTTCGAATTATTTTATTTCACAATTGATTACTGCCTTTGTTGCAATTCCATACCTTTCATGCCTCTCTTTGGACCATTGTTAAAGTTGAATGGCCTTGATTGAAAATTTATATCCTTTAATTAGAGTTCTGTTCCTATGTGAATCGGGGTTATTAACATTTCTCAAGACATGATACAATAGCTTTATAAAACTTTAATTAATTCTCAATCTGTATGTTTTCTATTTATTCACTGTTTTAAGGAAATTTTATTTCACGATTACTGCCTTTGTTGCAATTTTTTTTTTTTTTTTTTTCAAATGTCACAAATTATTTTGAATAAACTGCTAAATACAACAAGCCCAAAGTTACAAAACCATACTCATATAGTAAGAATTATAATTATGTATATTCCCATTTCTAAACCCCCTAAAGATAGGCCAAGGGACCTAAGTATCTAAATATAGGCTACCATGTGTACGGATGTTTGACCAATGACCTTGAATAACATGGACCGAATAAAGTTGAAGTTCAGACCTATTTTTAGATTAGCTCATTTTGTTTAAATAATATTTCACTAAGTACACTTTTCTTCATTCAAAATATACTGATGAAGTTGGTTATTATTACCATATTTGTATATCTTGTACCATGTGCCAGTGTTTAAGTATGGACGGGAGGCAAATCGATCTGTTTCAATCCAATAAAATATTTGCCATCGAGCAATATCAATGTTGATAAGATAATCCATGTTAATTCTTTGACTGAAACTTAACTTTAAAAACTGGAAATTATAATAAAATATTTCATAATACAGAAAAATAAATCGGATACTTTCATCACCCACCTTTCACTTTCATTGATGCATAGAAAAGGGGAGATAACCCGTAAACCTAGTGACTACGTACTGGCACTGTATGGATGGATAAATAAATTCCGGCTTATCTCATTTATTCGATTTTTCACAAAAAGGAGGTGAATGATGACATATAATTAAAGGATAGAGCTTTGATAACGACGCATATTGTGAGATGAACTCAAATATGCGGTAATATATCTAAATAAAAAAATAATAATAATAAACCGAGATTGACCTTTGTATATTTTGCTTCGAGCTTCATCAAAACAAAGAATATATATTATGTAGCTATTTACAGTCAATCCATGATCAGGTAGTCTTACGTATTCTAGACAGATAGATGATAACATAGTATTATGATCAGTTAGTAATGATAAGTCAAGACCGACCTATATAAAGATATATATAATATAAAGATTGTATTTATGTAACAGGTGTAAAAGGCGAAGATAACTAACAAAGATCAGTCTCAAAAATCTATACACCTTATAAATAAGTGACGAGGACATGCATAAAACACGGACATCTGGAAATTCCAGAAGAGGAATCAGTTGCCGAAGAAGAGTAAACATCCCCTGTTGACCGGTACCACCCGTCGTGAGCCCTATGAATTACTCAAGGATTGTAGTCAAATCTTGTGTAAAAACAAATGCTTAACATTTAAAAATGCTGGCTTTAACGATGTTTTAGAAATCCCTTAACTTCAACTTATCAATAAGAAGCATGTCTTGCTTTAAAAACTGGTCGTATTCAGAGCACGCTCTTGAATATTGTACAAGTTGGGAGACATAAACACCATTTTGTACATACATGTTAACATGCACCGGCACCATGCAATAAATCAGAGCTTCAAAATAGAGATATTCTAAATTATACATACATATTATTTTTTTTAACATATAAAGTCACAGGTGTACCTAAGCATAATAATTATCTGTATCTAAAATGTTTTGAAATGTTGCATCTGACGCCTGCTTTCATCTGCTAAACAGGCCCTGATTGGCATTACTTTTGACCAATAACATTTTTTGCTAATTTTAGGACGCGGCATGGAGGGCTTTCTCCAAGCCTCTTGTATTCCGTCAGTATATCTTAACCTCAGTGACCTTGAATACTACTCTGACAGTTACATACTGATAACACTGAGAGATTGCTGCGGAATGTGTAGTAAACAATAACATACAAAACTTCTGAGTGTACTAAAAACTCTAACGGTTCTTTGCAGGGGATTCCCCTAGGTTATCTAGATACTTGACAATGTTTACTTAGAAAGTTTCAAATATCAAAGATAGCGCAGACACAGAGTTGTATTCGGATAGTTTTCTCAAAAATAAAGGTTAAGCTTGGATGTCTTCGAATTTAATTTCATTTCTAGAGACTTGATTTTGCAAAAAATAGATATCAATATGTAGAAAACACGTTCATTCTAAATCATTATTCATTTAAATTTCTACGCGTCAAATTCTTGTTTGAAGAAATTATTGCATCGAAGTTAAAACTTAACGGTCATCGATACTCTGATAAGAGAGATAACTCTTAATGACATAAATGTCATATTCCTTTATAGATTTTTCAGGTTGAAGTGTCTTTTTTCCCCAATTTTGCCCCGCACGCTATGCTATAATTGTTTGTATCTTACTTATAAAATACATTTCTTTTGGAAAATCAATAAGGTTCATGCTACATTTTATATGAGTGAGCAGAGGGTTTATGAACCTTAAATGTGGCTGTTTCCCTAAATAAGATGATTTAAGTTTATGTAGCTACATTGTAAATGTTGTTTGAAACATTTCTGTCACTATTATGTTTTCTTTGGTCAAAGTTGTATCTATTATTCTTACAAATATACATCAACAATTGCTTCAAATTTTTTTAACTTATACAAATCTCTACAGTGTTATAATTTTGAATTCTGCAATTTTTCCTTCAATGTATTCATGTTTTTATTCACACTTTGACCGGCGTCATATATTCATCAATAATATTTACTAATGCGGAATTCTACAGTAACGCCAGACGATAGGTAAGTATGAAAAAATCCTTTACACTTTGTCAAAAGTTCAGAGTACCAGATAAGTCATTAAACGATTGAGGGTTAATATGAAACCAAATGTCCTTCTTTTTAATCAATACAGAAGTAAAACAAGAATATGATGTACTAGTATTACACTATTAGTACTGGTTCTAAAGGACGAAGTAGGTACCGACATTTTCTATGTTTCTAGGCTTAATTATTTGAATTGTATTTTAGAGAAACTAGGATTAAATTCTGCAAGTGGTAATTCAATTTATACCAAAATCTTCTCTTCTATGGAGGAAATTATTCAAAACCTTATGTTATTTTTAACTATTTCTCAATATTCCCAACAATCAATATGAATTTGAATTATCATACCTAATCTGGATTTCATAACATCATAAAATTCCATTTAAAAACAAACATACATAGCGGGTTCCCGAAAATGTTCAACCAAATCTTTTTCTTTTCTTTTCACATTGATACATGTATCATTTTACAACAGTAAAGGAGCATATGTATACTGTGGAGTACTGTGCAACATGGTATTTGAAAAGGAGTGCCAAGCTGACAATTTTACCGTAGTCAGTAACATCAACTCTTCATCTTTTCAACTCTTTATACAATAATTTCCACGATAAATTAAAGTCCAGGCTTTTTGCCAATGACACCGCTTCTTCAATAGAAATAAACCTCATCAATAAACTTACCTAGTCATAAGTCATTCGAAAAATCATTGAAGAATTTAATTCCTTATTGTACTCACAAGTACTCTGGCAATAGTCATTTCTATTCTTAATTTCATAGTCCCAGTGAACTTGAAAAGACAGATATACAAATGTAGCCTATCCTTACAAATTTGTATCAGTTGAATATTTGAACTAGAAAAAACGTTGATTTTAACATAACAACAAAAACTCTCGGAATCAATATTCTGATTTTCTATATATTCGATCAATGCATACTATCTTTGCAAGATATATAACTGTATTCAGCGGCAGCTCACACATATTGGTCCGACCAAAATAATTCCATCATGATAAGTAGATACAACATTATTGTTCATGATAAGAGTAAAGTTGGGTATGTCATACGTTAAAGAAATCAAAAATAACGTCAAAATATCATTAGAAAGTCACTTTCCCCCCGAAATGCAAATAAAAAATATCAATATTCCTACGCTCGCTCCCTCCTCAGCCTTTTTTTTACGTGTTTGATAACAGAGAATAATTAGGTCATTCTTCGATTCATATCTTTTCACCAATGAATTGATAATACTATATCAACAATTGTATTAAGTACATGTTTATAGTCCGTTAATTATCATACAATTTGTTCTTAAAGAAAAAATTAATCATTCTGTGTGTGTGTATTATTAAATGACGGAATTTTCAATCCCTGGCCTGCTCGTGTGTACACTTTGTAAACTGTAGGGTATGTGTGGCAAAACGAGAACTGCATGGGTTGGAGATTCGGGTTCGTGTTGAAGTTCAGCATACCATTATATATAGAACTTGAATAATGTAAGTAATTTCTGCGACAAATATATTAGTATATTTCAGTTATTTTCAAAACAAAAAAGGTTTTCCATGTTTTCAGTTTAGAATTTTCCGACCCGGTCCTGATTTTCCCAACCCGGCCATTTTAAACACAAGTTGTTGCAGATGCAAATGTTAGAACAAACTATATAAAGTTCAACAGGGATTGTATAATTTTTAGCTCTACTGGTCAGAGACCAGAAGAGCTTATGCGATAGTAATGCGTCCGTCGTCCGTCCGTCTGTCTGTCTGTCCGTCTGTCTGTCTGTAAACAATATTTCAAAATGCTACTCCTCCTACAGTTTTGGTCCGATTTCAATATAACTTTGCACACAAGTAGACTACACTAAGATACATAATTCTGTGCATCAGTTTTTGATTTCGATGAACGGTGTTGCCATGGTTACTAAAAATAGAAATTTCTGTGAAATTCTTTGAAAATGCTACTCCTCCTACAGTTTTGGTCCGATTTCAATATATCTAGGCACACAAGTAGACTACACTAAGATACATAATTCTGTGCATAAGTTTTTGATTTCGATGAATGGTATTGCCATGGTTACTAAAAATAGAAATTTCTGTGAAATTCTTTGAAAATGCTACTCCTCCAACAGTTTTGGTCTGATTTCAATATAACTTTGCACACAAGTAGACTACACTAAGATACACAATTCTGTGCATAGGTTTTTGATTTCGATAAACGGTGTTGCCATGGTTACTAAAAATTGAAATTTCTGTGAAATTCTTTCAAAATGCTACTCCTTCTACAGTTTTGGTCCGATTTCAATATAACTAGGCACACAAGTAGACTACACTAAGATACATAATTCTGTGCATCCGTTTTTATTTTGATGGGTGGCAAGGATCATTTTTCTATTGATTGCTGTTTTGAAGTCTCAAGTCACAGCTGCTACTTTTCTCTTCCTTTGTTTTAAGTATAAACCAGTAGAGCTACAGCCTCTACAGAGACTTCTGGTTATTAATCAGAATTCGTATTTATATGATCTAATTAAGAAAAGAAAAGTTTTGTCTGACACCGTAACTTCTCGACAAAACAAAACGTGTTTCTCCGAGCTCGCTGGATGCGTGTGACAGCTCCATTGCACGTGTGTAGACCAAGGCTACAGGTACATGTAGGCCTATGTGTACTGTTTGTTAGGAGACTGGGTGACCGTAATGCTATGGAATCACGATATTTACAACAGTTCCATAATTAGACAGTGCATTTTTTTTTTATTAACGTCATTATAAACACTGTTAAACATATTAAATCTAACAGTCGAATATCTTTGGATATGGGGTAACCCATATCTATTCTTGTTTATAGTCTTTTTTCTAAAATTTATGTACCAATGTACCATTATCTCACCTGTATATGGGATTTACGCATTTTAGTTGATTTGATACGCAAAAGAATATTCTACGTAAGATCTACTTTTAAATCGATGCAAGCTATCAAATAACAAGTTGATAAAACATGGCTTTAATAACAAGTTGATAAAACATGGATTTAATAACAAGTTGATAAAACAACCGTTTTATTTGAAGTCATTAATTCGCAAGTTCTATCGTCAATACAATTTACTAGTATCATTAGGTCAAATGCAGACTGAAGTTTTTCATACTAATTGTTAGACCATTATTTAAAGACCGAAATTTTTCGTCTACCCGATCATGACAAGGAGGACACAATGGGACTGGTCGACAGGAACGCTTACTCCCTAATGGTATCTGATCCCTTGTCTTGGATAAAAAAAATCAAACTAAGTATCATATTTAATCATAATCAACTATCAATTTAGTACTAAGTAACTAAGATATGATATACATGTATCCAACAATAATTGATAATCGTACACATGTACTCTTGAGATGATTCCTGATAATAATAGTGAAATATGACGCATGTTTGATTAGTCTAAAACAAAGCAAACAAATATGAATGAAATAAATAACTTTTATTCCTTAATCATAAATATGTTTTTGTATTGTATCACATACTTTGCAAATTTCTGATCTGTCTCTGTCTCATTTAAAAGAAATTGATCTAGTTTCTCCCATGACAAAATGTCATCTTTTTTTTCTATTAGCTACTCAAACGGAAAATTCATATGTTCAAAAATTGAGTAACATGAAACAGATACAATGAGTGTGTGTTTCAAAAAATAAATCTCACCATTTTATTATCATTTGAATTTCTGAGAGTTGATTTTCTTTTAGATTTCTCATGTTAAGGGGATATCCAGCTATACACTACATTGTATTTGTGTAGGCGTTGTTTATGAATTGGGGGTTCCCCATGACTTTTGTATGATAAGGTTATTTTGATCATGCAGCAGGAATCAGTCAAGGTCAACATGCGTCAAAGGAAAATATTTGCAAGTAAACTGCATTATTCTGACAAAATTTGCTTTGGCTACTACATACATGCGAATAGGAAAACCTCATTTCATTAATAATTCCCTTTGCCTTTACTATTTAAGTTATATTTCATGTAACATTTGATGTTGTATATATGTAGGTTTGTCAATCATACAGTATGATTTACTGACAAAAGCAGGACAACAGGTAAAGATTGAAAAGCATCACCAAAGCTGCAATTGAGTTTGGTCCCATAATTATGTCAAACTCTTGGGTATTGGGATCCTAGAACACTGATCTACAAGGCAGTGATAATTATAGTACATATTTCCCCGTTCTGCATTTCTTACACACTAAGAAAAGAGCACTAGACAATTCATTTTTTCTCTCACTCTCTTATTCTTGTTTTTATTTTTCAGATGACTGTGCACAAGTTGAAGTTTTGAAAACAGAATATTCTTAATATGGTGTCAATCAGATGTGGATTTTTTAAAGTCAGTAACAGGAAAATGTATTTTACATTTTACAACACCATTCCCCGTCATTAATAAAAATTGAGCTCTTTGATATCTTAGACAGCTGCTTTTTCGATAAAAAAAAAACAAAAAAAAAAAACCCAGACGTTTTTATATGCAAGAGGGATTTCAACAATCTCTCTAAAGGCGCCCGACTCTAATGGTCCGTATTTTATACTTTTTTTTACAGATATGTATTGTTTGTAATTTTGTTTTAGTTCCATCATTGTTTGCTCACTAAACAGTATATCCAGTCACGACCACCCCCTCAATTCCGATTTTCCCAGCAGTTTCAAGCAAAAACATACATATGCTCATATATATGGTTAGATATATATTTTATTTTAAATTTGAAAGTAAAATAAATTTAATGGCAAAATGATACTATATGATTATTTTAGATGTACAACATATTTTTAAAATATGGTTTTAACATATAATAAAGATTTTTTTGAAAACTGTATCTGATTCAATTATTGGTTGGGTTTTCTTTAGCCATTGGATAAAAAAAATATACTAGTATACATTTCTGCAGCATTTCTTAAGTGAATTGACATTACAGATTTGAAAAATAAACCCAATCATTCATCTTGGTATTACATTTTAAACACGTACTTATTAAAGACCTGCTTTTCTAATCAACAGAATATCATATTCTACCCCGCTTTCCAAGATGTCCAAAACAAACCCAGAGGAAACTATGTACAATGTGCTGAATTGACTTGGAATTTGCAAAAATTATTTTCCAGATAAATCGATGATCTGCCTCTCTGGGCTGGAACCTGGGAAAAATAATATCCCCACTTTATTTGTTCTGAAACCTTTTGATTTGTTTTAGCAAAAAGTGTTAAATGTGCAAATAATTTGGATTGAATGATAAAGTTGATGTCCTTATCCCAAGAATTTTCAAAACCAGACTGTTAAAATTGGTGCATAGTAGTTTTTTGAAGTTGACCATCCGGACCATTTTCTTGAATTCCGTGTGTGTAAAATCAGTGTGAAATGTGAAAGAAATTGTCAGTTTGTCCTTATCGCCCAATACTCTGTAAAACATTTGAATTTGAAACATTTGTGTCATTTGTGAAAAATTAGTTTAAAACATTGTCAATATATCTGAATGTCGAGCAGAGGGCCATAGCAAGCATTTTCTTTTCTATTGGCTAGAAGTTTCAATTGATTCTGCGTTGTATGCATTGACACCATATGGGTAATAAAGGAAACATGTAAGTGCCATAAAGATTGTTTGAAGATCTGATCTTCAAAAACTGTTTGAAAATGACCAATCACAATTGTTAAATGAAAATTTCTTAGTTTACTTTTAATAAGGAATAAAGCAATTATCTATCATATGGACATATGAGCGTTTAAGTTGTGTTTGACATGCTTAAATGTTTATTTTCCTCGTGTTTCATTTCTTCAAAATCATATGTCAGTTTTGAATATTTTTAATATCCTAAAGAACCAAAATGATTTTGAACTACCATACAGTATATAAACTGGATTCCGAAACTTCACAAAAATCCTTACAAAGATACTAGTGCATAGCAGATTCCAGTAAATGTTCAACCAAACCCCTTTCTGTACTCCTCGCCAAGAAGTAGTATAAGGGGTCTAGCTAGGACCGCATTCTGATTGGCTGAGAGAAATCACGTGATCAGATTTGATTGGTAGAGGGGATAAATGGGTCAACTGAGTGGAGTGCTAACCCTAACCCCCTATCCCTAACTAG